>NC_058131.1:323087912-323177577 GCF_016433145.1 Gracilinanus agilis | reverse complement strand
AGGAAAGGAAAGGAAAGGAAAGGAAAGGAAAGGAAAGGAAAGGAAAGGAAAGGAAAGGAAAGGAAAGGAAAGGAAAGGAAAGGAAAGGAAAGGAAAGGAGAAAGGGGAAAGGGGAAAGGAAAAGGGGAAAGGGGGAAAGAGGAAAGGGGAACCCAGGACTTTGGACTGAGTGACTAATACCTTTACATTTTTTTTAATTTTTATTGTCAATACATTTTTTACTGTACCATCATGCTCTGCCTCTTTTACTTACTAGCTGGACAACTATAATCAAGTGACATAATCTTTCTTGAACATCAGCCTCCTGATCTAGAAAAGGAAGGGAGGTTAGATGAGATAGTCTCTGAAGTCCCGTCTAGCTCTAAAACTATGTTCTTTTAAGATTTTTGGATCCTGACTTCATTATCTAAAATCATAGAGGACCTTCCAAATTTTACTTTTCTACAAATTTGATAAGGATACCACTTATCCCTTTTTCTAAGTTATTGCTAGGGACCTGTGGTTTCATTATAGTAATAAACTTCTTGTTGACAAAACTCACTTTACTAACAAAGGTTGGTGACTTTTCTACAACTTTTGATCTTGGGGTCACTTTGGACATGGAGCTAATAAGTGACTTGCCTGGGGTCACCCAGCAGTAGGTGTCAGGGCCTGGTCTTCTTGGCTCCAAGGTTAGCCCTCTATCCACTACATCATGCTACTGTAGATAAAATGTTTAAAAGAGTTAATTAAGGCCTAGCAGTTTCCTGGGACATTCCACCAAAGATATCCTTACAAACTGACAGAAGCACTGATCACTGCTCTTTGGGCACAACCATTTAGTCACTTCTGAATTCAGCAAACTGTATTATTGTCTAACCTACTACTTGTCCAAAATAAAGTAAAAGAATAAAATGACATGGAAAACTATCAAATATTTTCTTAAACTCATGATAAAAGAAATGCCATCTGCTTCCAGACTGATGGAGTCTGGATCTAGAGACCAAAGCAAACTTTTTTCACTTTCTTCTTTATTTTTTTTGTTTGTTTCCTTCCACAAAAGGATTAATATGGAAAAATGTTTTACATGATCTCACATGTAAAATCTTTATCAGATTGCTTACTGTCTTAGCAGGGGGAAATGGGGAGGGTGGGGAAGGAGAGAATCTGAGACTCAAGATTTTTTTTTAAATGTTGGAAATTATTTTTATATATAATTGGGGGAAAATAAAATAATATTTAGAAAAGGAACTCCAAATATGGGGAAAAAACTCAAATATTTCCCTAAAATAATGGTAAGCTATTATTGTTTTCAAGAAAAATCCTCCAAATCTGAGATACTTAAAAAAAACAACAATTTTTTTTAAAACGTTACCTACAGTCTTGGAGTCAATACTGTGTATTGGCTACAAGGCAGAAGAGTGGTAAGGGCTAGGACAATGGTGGTCAAGTGACTTGCCTAGGGTCACACAGCTAGGAAGTGTCTGAGGCCAGATTTGAACCTAGGACCTCCTGTTTCTAGGTCTGGCTCTCAATCCACTGAGCCACCCAGCTGCCCTCCAAGATAATATAAAAAAGAACTTTATTAGGTCATTTGGTAAAAGAGAGTGAGCTGGAAAGAAGGTGTCACTCCCTCCTGTCTAGATTCTGGAAGGTTTACATTATATAGGATTTGACAAGGCTGCCTACACATGAACCACAGATCCACAAAGTTTTAGCTGAAAGGCAATTTGAGAGCCAGGTATATTGAGGCGGATATGAGCAAATGTAAGCATTCAATAAAATTTGGATGTCACCACAAAGAGAGCTGCTATAGTTAAGGATATATAGGCTCTTTTCCTTTTTCTCTCATCACCTCTGGGTCAAGACAGTTTTACAAATCTTTGGACATAATTCCAGATTGCTCTCGAAAATGGTTTCAGTTCACAGTTTCATCAATAGTGTGTATCAGTGTTTTAATTTTTCCATATCCCTTCTAACACTTGCTGTTTTGTCCTTTTATGATTTTAGTCAATCTGATGGGTGTGACATATCTCAGAACTTTATATTTGTATTTCTCTAATCAGAATGATCTATAGTACTTTTCCATATAGCTATATGTATATAGCTTGTATTTCTTCGTCCAAAAACTGTCTGTTCATATCTTTTGAGGGGATGTCTATCAACTGGGTAATGACTAAAGAAATCATAGCATTTGATCATGATGGAATAGTACTGCTCCATAAGAAATGACAAGCAGGTTAATTTTTAAAAATGGAAAGACCTACCTACATGAAAATTACGAAGAGCGAAACAAGCAGAACCAAGAGAACAGTATATACGGCAGAAATATTGTTTGAAGAATAACTTGGGTATGTCTCCCTCCAGAGAAAGAACTGATAAAATAGAAATAATCAAGATAATTAGTTATATATACACATATATCTTTCTGTCAAATGATGCCTTCTCCAGTGCAGAGAGGGGAGGAAGGAAAGGAATTAACCTGGGAATTTTAATGTAACAAATAAATAAATTTAAAATTAAAATTGGGTAAAGCCAAAACACAAGAAGTGGGTATGGGGACCCACAACATGAATGCTTTGGATGAATCCAGAATCTGGGGGAGCCCAAAAAGCCTTATAACTATCTCCAGCATTCCTGGAGTTATTGGGATCAAGTGACATTCTGGGTCCAGATAACCCTTTAGTCACATAAGGTTGGATTAAAAGAGTATAATAACTTTTCCAAGCAATATAATAAATCATTTTTTCCTGTACTGTTATCCTCATCAGTCTTCTGATCTAATAATTTTAATAGCCTGGTCAAAAAAGGAAATGAGTTTGGTTTAGCATGACCTGTTTTTGTGATAGCATGCTATTTGTGTGTATGTGTGTGTGTGTATGTGTGTGTGTGTGTGTGTGTGTGTGTGCGTGCCACTGCTTCCTTTTCATTAACCATCCCTTTAAAAATATATTCTAGTCTTTTGCCAGGGACAAAGTCAGGCTCAGGGGCTCAGAAGTTTGAAGACATTCATGTTTTCCCTTTTTTGAGAATGAGGACAAAATGTGCTCTTTCAGTCCTATAATACTCCTCTAGTTTTCCACTGTCTTTCAAAGATCACTGACAGTCACTCAGTAATAACATCTGACAAATCTTTATCCTGTGATGTAGCTATATGGGCCAAGAATTAGGACTTATCAAGAGCAATGAGCCATTCCCTTACTCTCTACTTATCTTGGGTTTTGATTTTCTATTTACTATCTTTCTTCTCTTTTTTTCAAATTCAAAGATTGTTCTCCTAGACATCACCAGAAAAAAAGTTGAGTAGTTTTGCCTCCTTTTCATCATCCAATATTGCTATAATCATCATAAGTAGCAATTCTATTACACTTTGAACCTGTTCTTTCCCTCATTTGAACTTAAATCCTGATGCACCTATAAACCTTGTCCTCAACTTTCCTTTCTAGCTGTAGCTCTTTCTGGACTTTCGTTTCTGAAACTATTCACATATGACTATGCCTTGGTTTTGTATTCCTCTTTTGTTACCTGCTCTTATTTTCATTTTTTTTTGGGTATGTCTTCTAAAGATGTATTTTGGTTGATTGAAAAGAAGACAACTTTGAAAGAATTAAGAACTCTTGATCTCTATCATGAGTCACCATGACTCCAGGGGACTGGTGATAATTTTGAAGTGACCTGAGACTTATCCCAATAAATGAGTATTGAACCAACAATGCAAGGGACCTCATTGTCTAGCTCGAGCTAGGGTCTCCCAGCTAAAAAGCTGGTGAATGACCCTGAGCTGTTCCTGAGCTGAGTTTTTATAGAGTAGTAGGCAACAGGGGACAGGGTAGGGGGATGTCTTTAGGTTGGGAAAACATTCAGATAAGGGGAATGTCTATAAGGTATTCTTGAAGATAAGGAGAATGTCTGCAGGGAAGAGATCCTTCGGATAAGGGGAAGGTCTCCAAGGTAGATGAGGTTAGGCTCTGGAGACCAGAGGTCTGCAAGTTTGGAATTCCTGTGGACAATTCTATTTCACCATAATGTCATACAAGGGTCAGGCCCATAATGTCATACAGGGGTCAGGATTTTTAATTATGAATCCTTCTAGGTTCCACAGATTTATGCTACTCACCTTCTGAAAAAGGGATGATTATTCCAAGATGGAGAATGAGACATATATTTTTGGATTTGGAAAATGTGCGGATTTGTTTTCCTTGATTTTACTTGTTAGAAAGATTTGGGTTTCTTTTGTTTCTTTGTTTAGGAGTTAGGAAGAGAAGAATTATAATGTTGTCAAAAAGGAAAAAGGAAAGAATAAAAAGAGGGTAATGAAGCATTTTTTTAAAAGTGTAATTTAAATTACATTAAAAATTATAAATTTAATTAAGTTACATTTAAATGTAAAAATGTAAAAAAGAAACGGCCAGAAAGAAGGCCAGGAGGAAAAAAAGACTGGTAGGATAACTTTGAAAATAACATGTTGAATTAATAATACAATTTCTTTTTTTCTGTACTACTTTATGTAGTGATATTTTCTCTTTTGCTGTTCATTAAAATCAAAACAAAAATTAAATCAAAATCTATGTTGATTGAAGAATTTTCTCTGTATTCACACCTCTTTTTAGGCAATTCCCTCTTTGTCAAAATTGTTTCTCTTTGTGTCTTCAGAATTTCATTCTTAAAAGTTTCCTTTTCTTTTTGGCCAGATTTCCCTTATAGAATTTTAGTCTATAAGATCCTAATTCATGTTTCTCTGAAATTTACTTCATATTTTACAAAAAAAAATCGAGGCCATTTCCCATGAACTCTCTTCCCCCTCTTCCTCATTTTATATCCCTCAGATGCAAACCTCTCTATCTTTACAAACTCTCCCATTCCATCTTATCTCATCCAACAGATTGTATCCCTTTGTCATATTCACTCTCTCACATATCTTTGATCTTTCCCTGACTACTGACTCTTGCTCTAGCTTACAAACTGATCCATGTCTCTTTCCTTTTCAAAAAGCCCTTGCTTGATCCTTCCATCTTCACTATTATCCTATATCTTTTCTGCCCTTTGTGACTAAACTGCTTGGAAAGGCCATCTACAATAATAGGTACCTCCATTGCCTCTCCTTATTCTTTTCTTAATTCTCTAGAGCAGTGGTTCCCAAACTTTTTTGGCCTACTGTCCCCTTTCCAGAAAAAATATTACTTAGCCCCCTGGAAATTAATTAAAAAAATTTTTTAATAGCAATTAATAGGAAAGATAAATGCACATGTGGCCATCACCACCCCCCTGGATCACTGCAGCACCCACTTTGGGAGTCACTGCTCTAGAGTCTGGCTTTTAGTTTTATCATTCCATTGAAATTGTTCTCTCTCTAGGGGAAGCTGGATGACTCAGTAGATTGAGAACCAGGCCCAGAGATGGGAAGTCCTAGGTTCAAATCTGGTCTCAGATACTTACTAGCTGTATGACTCTGGGCAAGTCACATAACCCCTATTGCCAAGCCTGTATCATTTTTCTGCCTTGGAACCAATATACTATATTGATTCTAAGATGGAAGGTAAGGGTTTAAAAAAAAAAAAAAAGAAATTGCTCTCTCCAAAGTGACCAGTGATCTGATTGTCAAATTCAGTGACCTTTTCTCAATCCTCATTCTTTCTGACTTCTCTGCAGTTGTGATATTGATAAAGCTTCTCCTGACAGTCTCTTCTCTCTTAAGTTTTTGAGACACCACTTTCTCCTGGTTTTTGTCTTACCTTCTTGGGCTCCTTTGCTGGATCCTTATCTAGGTTATACCCAGTAACAGTAGATATCTTATGGAGCACTGTCATGGCCCCTCTTTTCTTTTCCCTCTATATTACTTCACTCGGTGACCTCAGCAGCTACTATAGATTTAATTATCATTTCTATGTTGATTCTCATGTCTACCAGTCCTGCCTTTGTTTCTCTATTGTGGAGATTAAAATTAATATACAAGAACTAAATATTATATTTTATAAATTTTTATTAATAATGAACTAACAAAAAAACAAACTAAAAAGGGACTAACCCATCTTGCTTGCGAGAGCAAAAAAGAAAAAGGGAGGAGTTATAGCAAACTATATACAAATGTGATGACGCAAACATGGACAAAAGTAAAAACCTTCTGGGTAATACAGAAAGGAACTTTGGGTAATGTAGTTTTAGGGATTCAAGATATTTCTAACTATACCTCCTGTGATCCTTTGGGAGACCAGTTTCCCCAATGGATTATTGGGGAAATAATATAAACATAAGATAAACATAAGTAACATACATATAGCTTTAACTAGAGGTAGATACAATATTACAGTTTCTAAAGGGAAATTACAACAACTTGGAGATAAAAGAGAAATAAAAGAGAAAAAGAACAAAACCAATGATTGCTACATTGGTAAAAGGCCAATTTGGGGGGTAGTTCCCCTTTGGAATAAAAATATACATTCAAAATAAATGCATTCAGAACAAATTCTTTCAACCCCCCATAATTCAAGTTAGTACATCCTGAAGTTCAATATGGATATTCTGAAGCAGCATGTGGTCTCTGCAGGCATCTAAATGGCACCTTCTCCAAATAGGTTCATCTTCTGGAATCTGGGAGGTAGCAAGTTTTTTTTATCCTGAAATTGCTTAGATTCAAATCAAAGTTCACACCAATAACATAATCCCCCCTGAGGTGGATAATAACTCAGGGATGCATGGCTGAGTTATGAAGTATATGAATCAATTTGCAAAAGAAATTAAAAATATCAAAAAATCCAAACAAAAGAGAAAAATAACTTGTGGATGAAATATAAAATATCAAAGTCTTATGTCTAAAAAAATCTAAGTAAAGGAAAAATAAGCCTATAATGGGTCCTTGAATCAGGGCTCAATTAAAGTGATTTATGTAATTATGCATTTACCCAATCAGTAGCCAGGAATACAGAAAGTTTGCCAAACTATGAGAGACAGAAAAGGGACTAGATCAGTGATGGGCAAACTATGGCCCACAGACCAGATGCAGCTTCCTGAAATGTTCTATCCAGCCACATGACATTATTCCTAATCTGACGAATACAATGAGTAGGATATAATACAATGAAACTTTGAAAGAGTTGTCTTAGAAACAGACCGACAGATGAGCATTTCCTTTTCTTTGGCCCCCTCTTTAAAAAGTTTGCCCATCATTGGACTAGATTATAGGAGCCAGGATGGTAGTCAACGTGAGATGCTTGTTAGGGCTCAGAGGAAGTCTAGCCTCTGACATATATGTTAAAATAGCCACAACCTCAAACCCCAAACAAGTTCAAATCCTCTTGTCTTAGGTCAAAGTTACATCAATCCCACTGGGATTGGTTTGTTCTCTTTGACCCTGTGCTTGATAGTGTTATATTGAAACCCTGGGAGCCAGGAGTCCACATTGCTGATTGACAGGCGGATCCATTGGATGTCGGAATGTTCCCAGAGGGGCATGAGAACACAGAAGAGGGCAGTTGGCCCAGGGGGGTATAAAACACCCTGGAAACCCTGGCAGAGGTTTTTTTCTTTCCCTGAGACCCGAGATCAGTGGATCCTGGTCTTTTGTGGGATTGAGACTTGCAGACTCAGCCTTGCAAGATCCTCCTGTTTGTTCTTGTAACATCATCAACCTGTACCCAGACCATCATCTCTGATTCTACTGCCCCTAGATATTAGGAAATCAATCATCTGAGTTATCTAGATTCCCAGGGCCTGGGAGGGATCTGGGAAGTGGGCAGGAGAAGAAGAAGAGGGTAGAAATGGGTGGATTCCCAAAGACTGGTTAGGCATATCATCTAGCAAAGAAGAAGCTGAAACATCAAGAAGCAGTTTGCCTACTCTGGTGTAGCTGTGGCCAGGCTGGACCAGAGAGAAGCTAACCATCCTAATTCATTATTTGCCTACAGTTTAGGGATTCATCATTACCAAATTAATTAGGGTTTCCCAATACCTCTATCCAATCCCATTATCCCTCTTTGTTTAAATACAATCAAAGCTTTTAAAGTAATTTCCTGAAGTGGTTATTCATAGCTTCTTTGGGAAGGGAGATAAGCAGTCAGACACCAATAGTTACCAAGCTAAAGAGCCCATTATAAAACATCAATCAACCCCAGGTGGGACCTGAAGAGATATTATCCATTGACCTAAAGGATCCTGCCTGGGCACTGTTATAAAGGAGGGAGGTGTCATATCATTATCTCCCTCAACATCTACATACTTCTAGTAGTATTATTATAACAATAGGCACTATGCAGGTTAAATTTGTGCTTCTTTGGCACTGTGCAATGGCTTTTTTTGTTCCTTTCTCCTGGAATCAGACAGAATCATTAAACAAAGTCCCATTATTTTTTAAACAATCAATGGCACTATTTCTATAGTTTAAAACTTTTTGGGTATACATTAATATTAGAACAATGTATTTTAAACTTATATTACTGCAAAATAAAAAAAAGTTAATATTGATTATATGTACTTCAAAGCACTCAAATACAATATTGCAAATTTAAGGGGAAAAACAATAATAAAAAACATTTTAAAAATAAAAATATATATATAGCTCAGAATCAGTGACACATTGTGTCAGCCAAGGAGAGGTAGAATACAAAGTTTCCTCACCAAAAAATGAGATCTATTTCCTTTTTTAACTTGGCCATGAACCACTGTGTGAGTGCAAATGGTTTTTACAAAATAGCAGCTTTATAAAAACAAAACAGTAGTAGAGCAGATAATGCACATTCAAATAAAGCACCAAATTCCCAGAATTCACAATAGCCCAGTTAATAATAATAACAAACCAACCTATTTTTATATAGGATTCGCATGAGTTTATAAATAGCCACTTGCTATGTGTTATTTAAAAAAACAAACTATGAACTGATGTATACTTGTCACAAATTTACAGATAAAGGAAATCTTTCAACCTTGATAAGAAATCTGGATTGTTCTGGTGGAAGAGTAGAATAAGCCGAAGAGTTAAAATATCGGGCATGCAGGAGTTCCTTTTTGGCTTCCTGCTTTATATATAAAAAGTTTTGGTAGGAACTTCTATTTGGTTCTCTACCTTTTAATGCAACATTCTTCATAATATGTGTGTTTGTGCATATATGTGTATATATATATATATATATATACATATATATATATCATCCATTCAGAAATTACTTGATATATGAAGTCATTTCTCAAGACCCCTTAACATTACAATTTAAATTCTTAAGTCAACATATTCTTCAAAATTGTATACAGGTTGTAACCAGTTTTGATGGAATCCACCCATCATCATGTATGTGACAATTAACAAAGGCAAAAAGGAAGAAAAGGCTGTATAAAAACATGTGACCTCGATAGATCAGGTGGACTTATGGGTTGTTACAACTTAAAAATATTTTGTGTAAGATGTTCATGGGCTTTCACAATGATATATTCTTCAATATAGTCATAGGGGAAGTTTATAAAATAATCATATAACAGAAAGATATTAGTTAGATTACTACAGGAAAACTTAAAAATTTAAACCTTAAAGAAAAATCAGCAAATACAGTAATATAAGAAAATGGCAAGGTATAGGCAGTGTAGTCAAAACCCTTTTTACCAATTCCAAAAGACTTGTTTACTATCTTGAGGGGAGAAGGTGAAAATGATTAGCAAGCAATAACCTTCCTGATCTCTTTTAAGGTTTTTTCTCCTCTTCTATATATTTATCTATTCAGGTTTCATTTGTCAGAACTCTGGATTTCTTCATATACCCACTGGACAGAATCTCCACTCTGCATGTTGAGAGCATTTAAGACTTTCAAAACATTGTCAAAATATTTCAGTTTGGCCTCTAGTTTAAAAAGAATAGTTTTTTGCATATTCTTGAGAAGTAAGCAAAGTGGGAAATCTCCAATAAAGATAAAAACTCCCAGGAAAAGAATTAAGTAGATCCAAACTGCACTTTGTAGCACTACCAACTCATACTGTTGTTCCCAAGTTTCAAGCATGCTTTGAAACAGCATTATTCCTCAAAAAAAAAAAAAAAAAAAAAAAAAAAAAAAAAAAAAAGCCAAATGGGGTTTGTTTATAGAGTAAACAGAAAGAAGGGCAAAATTGTCTCTTTGCCCGCAAAAGAAAAAGAAGTCCCCTTCCTGTGGAAAAAAAAAAAATCCTGAGTTGCAAGTCTCTCTTAACCAGGAGCCCAAGGTTGGCTTAAGACTTTGGTTTTAAAAAAAACAACCAAAAACTAGAAGGGGGTGTGACTCATAGCACGGTTTTTCTGTTCCACACTGTTTTGCCCCCTGCTGAAAAATTGCTAGGATAGGCTGGAAAACCCATGTGAGGTGGGGCAGGAATTGGAGTTCTCACCTGTCCATGGGAAAAAAGAAATTCGGATTGGCTGTCTCACAGCCATGGGTCTGGTTGCAGCAAGCAGAGGCTTCAGGCTGGGTGGGGTTCATGCAGGCTGAATTGGTGGCAACAGCAATGGCAGCAGGCAGAGCACAGTGGCCTGAAAGCAGGTGGGCTGGGTGGCCAGTGAAGAAAAAAATGTCAGAAGCCCAGGGTGTGGGGAGAGAAGGTGAAACCCCAGTGATCTTGTGCTGGGTGGGTAGAGTCTGTAGGCTCTGGGCAAACTTACTAACTGTACTGAAAATCTATCTTAAAAAAAATTTGAGAATTCTATCTCTTTGTCGTTAACCAAAATGTGGAGATTAAAAATTAATATACAAGAACTATTATATTTTATAACTTTTTATTAACAATAAACTAACAACAAAAAAAACTAACTAAAAAGGTACTAACCCACCTGGCTCACGAGAGCAAAAAAGAAAAATGTAGGAGTTATAGCAAACTATATACAAATGTGAAAACACAAATGTGGACAAAGGGAAAAAGCCTTCTGGGTAATACAGAAAGGAAGTTTGGGTAATGTAATTTTAGGGATTTAAGATATTTCTAACTATTCACTACTGACTGCCAGTCTTGCAACTCCAATGGCCTTTCAGACATCTTAAACTGGATGTTCGACAGATATGTTTTAAACTCAACATTTCCCAAACTGAACTAATTAGATTCCTCCCTAAACCCATTCCCCTTCTAAAATTCCCTATTACTGTTGAGGGCAATATCATTCTTCTGGTCCATCAGGCTTTCAATCTAAGGTATCATCTTCCTGACTCTAGGCCCTGCTCTTTATCCACTGTGCCACCTTCCTGCCCTATATACAGTAGGTACTTAATAAGCTTTTTGATTGACTAGACTTTTGAAATTTGCTTCCTCAAAGCTTTAGGTCATGTTCAGTTAGATCCAGTTTTTTCCTCCTTCTCTGCCATGTTCAAAGATAGAAGGCTCACTTCACCCTAAAGATTCCTGCCATTTCTACTTTAATGAATGCTTCCTCCTTGTTGGTTAGTCTCATCCAGAAAAACAGTTCCACTTATTTCCAAGTCCATATTTTGTAGGATAAAGTTTTAACTGAAGTAAGTTCAAAATGGCTGCTTTGCTTTTGGCATAAAGTCCGTAAAGCATATTTAAGTAATTGACTTAACCCAGTATATTCTGTTAGTGATTTGTTTCCCACTCTTTACCTATTTCCTCTTTCTCTCTTAGTGATCTCTAGTCCAGTTTGTTGAGTGAGTGTATCTCTCTTCTATTTCTTCCTCCTTTTATCTTTATAGGATTATTGAATCATAGAACTACAGTTTTATCAGGTCACAAACACAGCAAACTGCCCTGCCCTTGAGCCTTTGACTGGAGGCTTAGGGAGTCCAGCTTTGGGTCTACCAACTTCCCCAAACTGGAATCTATGTCCTCACGACAGGCCCAGACTGGGACTCCTGGACTCTTTCTGGGCCCACACAGATCAGGCTGCTTTAGCACAGAATGCCCTGGGCTGGAATTCTGGACCTCACTACAGGTTTGCTTGGACCTCTATCTTCCTAGGTAGGGTCTCAGAGTCAGGATGTTGTCTTGAGCTGAGGTTCAGAACCTGGCACAGCAGATGTGGTAGTGGGGAGAAGGAGTGCCTTGCTCCTCACTCCTTGCTGTAGCCCCCTGCTTTCTGTTCTCTGCTCTCACCCCAGTGCCCCAGATGTTCTCTGCCTATCTTTTAGGTTTTTCCCTTCTTGAAAGTTGCTTCCTTCTCTCTTGTCGGTTCTTTCACTCCTGCATTGATTTTGTGGCATTATTTTAAGATTGGTTGGAGGGGATTCTCATGGTGGTTTCCAGTTTCCCTGCTTCTACTCTGCCATCTTGGCTTTGGAACTGGAAGCCTCAGAACTATAGTTTTAGAAATGGAAAGGCCTTAGAGATCATGAAGTCCGACTTCTCATTTTATAGACAAAGAAACAGATCCATGGTATTCTCCAGCATGCTTCTCCCATCTATTTCCTGAATTTCCTCAAATGAATTTGTCTTCTATAAGATACTACTCTGCATTGTCTTTCTTTTTACCTTTTTTTCTGTGAACTATAAATAAAACATATTCTCCTACAGTTATATTGCATTCATGGGTTCCATCCAATCAAGTGAGAAAATATGATAATAAATATAAAATGTCAAATAAACTTTAAAATGCCATATGTATATTCCATTTATTATTATTTAAAAATCTATTCTTCTTGTTTTGAATCAATACTAAGTAAGACCTGGGCAATTGGGGTTGAGCAATTTGCTCAGGGTAACACAGCTAGGAAGTATCTGAAGATAGATTTGAACCCAGGACTTCCTATCTCCAGGTCTGGCTCTCTAACTATTGAACTACCTGGCTGCCCCCATTTCATTTATTATTACTATTAATGTAATAGTACCAGTAATAGTCTACTCACTTCCTGAAGTCATACCTTTTTCCTTTTCTTACCATCTCTAGTTAATCTTGGTTATTTCTCATACTTAGGATCCTAAGATGCTAAAAACACAAGTATGATCTTAGCTTAGCACAGTTCCTGACACATAGTAGTAACTGAATTAATGCTTGTTGGCTGATATACTGTTAGTGATTATGTTTTGTCCTTTTTTCAGATTTTTATCTATTTCCTGGGCATCTCCACTGCTAGTATGCTTCTTACATTGTAACTATTCTCTCCACTATGTTATATATATATATATATATATACCCCCAGTTTTCTACCTTTCTTCTCTGGTTGAAACTAATTTGATTGAATTTTAAAGACTCTAGGAAAAACTATTTTTACTTGCCTTTGTTTAAAGTACTCCGTTCATGGTCCAAAGCCCATTTATTCATATATTTTTTAACTATAGAGTCCTTCTATAACATTTCATTTCTTCATTTGCGTCTCTGCTTGGTTGGCGACTCCTCTATCATCATAATGTACTCATACTAGTATCCTCTGGCTTTTCAGCTCCCTTCATATATTATCTTCCCCCATTAAGTGTAAGCTCCTTATGGGCAGGAATTTTCTTTCTTTTAAAAAAAGTTGTGTCTTCAATGCTTAACACAGCTTTGGGCACAAAGCCACTTAATATATTATCTAATAAATTATTAATAAATAATAGGTATTTATTATTTAAACTTAATGAATGTTAACAATATTGTAAATCCAAATTCTAACCTCGGAAATGGTTTTCTTGATCAACCGTTCTCTTCCACAGGTCTCCTAACAGCAAACCCTTTCTTTTTTATTTCTTAATTTTTTCCAGATATGTCAATACAATTTTCAACAATAATTTTCTGACATTTTCAACCTAAGTTCTCTCCTTCTCTCCCACTCCTCCCTCCTTCCCGTGTAGGAGGTAATATGATAGAGGTTTACATGTGTTATCATATAATATATTTCCATGTTTGTCATGTTGTCATATTTCATAAGAAGACAGAGACTGTTTATATGAGAAAAAAATTCATGAAGGAAATAAAGTGAAGAATGATAAGCTTCAGTTTGTACTCAGACTCTTTCAGGTTTCTTTTATGGAAGTGGAGAGCCTTTTTCATCATGAGTCCCTTTGGAGTTATCCTGGATTCATTGTTGATAAGTTAAGTCAAAGGTTGATTATCATACACTATTGTTGTTACTGGGTACAATGTTCTCTTGGTATTGCTTACTTTGCTTTGCATCATTTCATATAAAAGAATCTTTCCTTGTTTTTTTTGTGGTCAACTTATTTGTCATTTTTTATGGTGCAATAATATTCCATTACAATTATATTTTATCATGGAGGCAAGAGGGAGTTAATGAAGATTTTTGTGGGAGGGGGGTGAGAGGGAGATGTGATCAGATCTATATTTTCAGAATATCAATTTGATAGTGCAGGAGGAATTGGAGAAAGGAAACTTGAATCAGAAAGAACAAGAAAAGGCTTTTGAAGTAATCCAGGTGGAAGATGCCAAGGGCCTGAATTAGTTGGTGTTTGAGAGATAGGGATGGTACAAGAGACATTGTGGAGGCAGAATCAAGATTTGTCAATAGATTGGATAAAGGATGTAGGGGGAAACAGAAGAGTCAAGAATGATGCAAACCCAGATGACTAGAAGATCAACAGAAATGGGGAAATTTGTGGATTTTTGAGAAAATTTAATGAATTCCACTTAGGTAATTCTGAGTTTTAAAGATTGAGATGTCTAGCAGGCATTTAGTTTAGTTGGTCATGTGGAACTGGGGCTCATGAGAGAGAATAACCTGGATATATAGATTTGAAAGTTGTATATTCATAGAGTTGATAATTGAGCCCATGGGAACTGATGAGATCACCTAAGGAAAGAAGGTAGGGAGAGTAGAAAAGGAGAGAACAGGACAGAGCCTTGGGGGAAAGTTCAATCTGCTTTGGATTCCTCTTTTAATATGCACCAATACTTTTTGCCAGTACTCATTTATTAAGTTTTGATGGAATATTTCTACTCCCCTCTCAATGTTTGGTGAAAGCAGTTCTGTCTCACATCTTTTGCTTTGATATCTCTATGATTTCATTAAGGTAGACATTCCATTTTCCTTTGCAGATTGTAATCCTCTATACCTTCATGTAGTATATGATTCTAGAGTGTCAGACTTGGAATCATTTGATATCGAGGCTCAATTCATCCCTCCAACATACATTACCTGTATGATTTTGAGCTATTTGCTTAACTTGAACTTGACTCATACAGTTTTCTCATAAGCAAAGTGGGAATAACAATACCTTTGCAAAGTTATTCTGAGGAAAGTTCTTTACAAATCCTAAAACACTATGTGAATGTTATTTGTTTTTGTAACCATTATTAATATTTCTTTTCATAAAATGCTCCACAGAGTATCTCTCTAATATACTGGAGATCTTTCCGTTCTTATAATATTTTTAAAATCAACACTTTTTAACATTTTCATTTTTAAAAAGCATGGATATGTTTTAAAACATTTCCATTAAAAATGTGGAAAAAGAAAAGAAAGTATGATCCTTAATCCTCTCCCCCAAGAAAATCCTACTAAACAAAACATTTTTGTTATTTAATAATTGGTTTGGAAAACCCCCAAAATTTCCCATACAAAGAATATATTTGATGCAGATGTGAATTGAACCAGAAAATCAACAGGCAAAGTGACTACAACAATGTCCATAAATTATGCAAAAGAAAAGTAATCCCTTCAGTTCCCTAAAAAACCCCAGGAAATTAAATTAAATGCTGTAAGGTTATAATAACCAAGATTGATGCCTCCCCTCCCCACCAAAGAGAAGTGATAAAGTATTCAGTCTCTTCTTTGCAAAGGTGAGAGATTATACATATGAACCTGTGAATTATGCCAGATCTAGCAATTATACTGGTTAGTTTTGTTGAATTGTTTCTCCCCCACTCTTTTTTATTTTATATTTTAAGATAACTCCCATGACCTACTCCTCTAATTCATTTCAGTTGTACCCAGAGACAGCCACATCTTTGATCTCACCTCACCTACAATTAAGATTATAAACTCTGAACTTCTTTTATCAGATCATAAACTCCCATCTTTCCTTCTCTCTCTGCCTTACCCTCCTAATCACATTTCTCACTTTCAAAACAATCCCTAATCCCTTCGTCCTTCAGTACTCTCTCAAGCCATCATCTTCTTTGTTCAAATTTATTGTCCCCTTTCTCAATCTTGACTCTATAGTTCAGAAGTGCCTAACATTTGGCCTGCAGGCTGAAGTCTCAGTGCTGGAAGCACATGAAAATTTAATGGGGAAATATTTAACAAAATAAAAATACAATAGAATATTGATAATGTTAACATGTGTTTTTCTAAATCAATATGGTGCCCATAGGGATACTCATGTACAGTTTAGTGGCTCCCATTTCTGTTTGAGTTTGATACCACTGCTCCAGGTAACCATTTCAACTATAAATCCTGTCCTCTCCTCTCAAATGCCTTTCCCCTCTTTCCTTTCAAGGCTTCCTCTTGGTTCCTTCATTCCTTTAAATTTTTTACTCTATACATCCAATAAATTTCAGTTTCTTCAATGAGGGTACTGGGATTAGATAACCTCGGAGGTCCATTATAACTTGAAATCTGTGATTCAAACTCTACTGCTGTGTTATTCCCACCATCTGCCTCTTCTGCTCCTACTCAGGAGAGAGAGAAGAAATTATACAAATACTGAGTCCACTATTAATTTTTATTATCCAATTTCAAGCAGGTCCTCAAGGTAGCAAGGCAATTTTTTCCCAATTAATCAATAAGCACTATTAAATAATTAGTCTGTTTCCAGCTCTTTAGCAAATGCTTATTGTTATTCAGTTGTGTCCAACTCTTTGTGACCCTTTGGACTAAGGGACATCAATACAAGGGTATTGTGTTTTCTTGGCAGAGACTGGAATGGTTTGTCATTTCCCCCTCCTCCTTCTTCTCTTTTTTGAAACCCTTGCCTTCTGTCTTGGAATCAATACTAAGTCTTGATTCGAAGGCAGAAGAGTGGTTAGGGTTACACAATTGGGCTTAAGTGACTTGCCCAGGGTCACAGAGCCGTAAGGATTTATGATTAGTTTTGAACTCAGGTCCTCCTGACTCCAGGCCCAGCAATCTCCACTGAGCCACTTAGCTAGTTCTATGTTAGGGATAACATATTGACTTAGAAAACTACAATTAACATTATGTTCTATTTTGTTAAATATTTCTCGATTTAATTTTAATTTGTTTCCAATATGGGAATGGCAGTATACAGGCCAAATGTCAAATAAAGGCTTATTAGGTTAATGCTTATTGTGCAGTAGGCACTGCGATAAATTCCAGGGTTGTGTACAAAGGAAAAAGAAAAAAAGAAAATCAGTCCCTGTCCTCAAGGTGCTTTAATTCTAAAAGAAGAAAAAAAGGCATATAAATAGGCATATGCAGGGGTGTGTTGCAAAAAAGTGGTGCTTTAAATATTTTTTTATATATGAAGCCTTTTTACATTTTCAATATTTTTGTTTGTTTAATTGTTTGTTCAATTGCAATTTATTTCATTTTTTTCCAATTACATTTGAAAACAATTTTTACCATTTAAAAATTTTTTGAGTCTAGATTCTCTCCTCCCCTCACTGAGAGCAATTGATATAGGTTATACATATGCAATATGAACTCTTTTTAAAGACCTTGAATGCTACCAATTCACTTTCTTTTGCCCAGAGGATCTGGTTCCATTTGACTTCCACCTCTTGTTTTGGGAGAATTATAATGCTATCTATCAAAAAAGTCTCTTCCAATCATCCAGAGTCCTTGGCTGGTGATTAGAGTGGATCAGAAAAGAAAATCTCCTCTTTCTCTGCATCTTCTGGTTTGGCTGCTGATCTTACTTTCCCCCAAGGACATAGACACATAAATTGAGGGCGATTTATACAAATCAGTTTCTATTTTAGAAACACAATGTCCAAATAAATAAAAGCAAACAGACTTTTTCAAGAACTACAATATGGGAAAGACAGATCTGGTTCAACAAAGAAGAGTCATGGAGAATAAGATTAAGAGACAAGGAGATGGACAGCAGCTAGATGGCTCAATGGGATTAAGAGATAGGAGGAGAGAGAGGAGGTCCTGGGTTCAAATTTGGCCTAATTTGATTGATTCTCACAACAACACTGAGAAGCTGGTACAATTATTATCCCTATTTTACAGACAAAATAACTAAGGCAAACAGAGCTTAAGTGACTTGGCTAGGGCATCTGAGGCCAAATTTGAACCCAGGTTTTCCTGATTTCAGATCTCATGCTTTATCTACTATGCCACCTAGCTGACTAATTATTGTGCCACTTGTCTATATCCATACTATATATTCCTATCTGTGGGAAGCCAATAAGAGAATAGATAAAAATCTGAGACCCCTCTTTTGACACCTCTTATGATCCATACCTTTTCTTATTGGAAAAACATTATAGACTTATTGGAAAGCTTTGAGTCCTTAGCAGACCAGCAACTACTGAGTTAAAAATTTCTCTCCTTGATAATTAAGAAGCCTGAACTCTAAAATATATAGTCAAGGCTGGACACAGACAAAGAAAGCAATAAGACTGAAGCCAGACTATCTGACCAGGTGCAGACCTGTAAATCAAGGCAGAACACAATTAGTAAACATCTCCATGAAATATATTTCTGTTCCCAGAATTAACCCCTACTAATTGGTGGTTGGAATTTGGCCCTTGTCCTTGTACCTATATCTCTACTTTTTAGACTTTAATGGATTGTGTATGATTTGTAACCCCTTCACAGCTATGACTCTTTTTTTGTGTTCTTTGTTTAAAACCAGTATAAAATAAAGTCCAAATCCCATAGTGTTAGAGCAGTATGGGCTAACCACTAGTCTAGTTGTTCTCATTTTCTTTTTCCTGTCTTATCAATATGATGCCACTAAACGCCACTCAGAACCCCTACCATATAGGGAGCTGGCTCTCTATACCTATCTATATCCATTTCCATCTATATCTTTATAGATCTACCAGTCTATGTATGTATGTATGTATGTATGTATGTATGTATGTATGAACTTGTCTCTCTTTCTTTCCCTCCCTCTCTTTCTCTTTTCTCTTTCTCTATTCCATCTCTCCCCTTCTCTTTCTTTCCTTTCCTCCCTCTCTTTTTCTTGTTCTCTCTTTCTCTCCCTCCTCCCCTCTCTCTTTTTCTCCCTTCATCCCTCTCTTTCTCTTCTCTCTCTCTCTCCCTCAACCCCTCCTCCTTTTCCCTCCCCATCTATCTGTATCAGAAGTAATGTTTCATAGTGTAGAGAGAGCAGTCACCAAAGTTAGAAAGGACTGAGTTCCAATCCCACTTCTGACACCAGACTAATCACTTAACTTTTCAAATTCTTTAGGCAATTCTCCAAGTTACAAAACAACTCTCTAAGTTGCTAATATACATCAGGAAAGAGACTTTCCTCACTTGATGAAATCATATCTATAGACCAGTGGTTCCCAAACTTTTTAGGCCTACTCTACCCCCTTTCCAGAAAAAAATATTACTTAGCTCCCCTGGAAATTAATTAAAAAAAATTTTAATAGCAATTAATAGGAAAGATAAATGCACTTGTGGCCATCACCGCCTTCCTGGATCGCTGCAACACCCACCAGGTGGCAGTGGCGCCCACTTTGGGAATCACTGCTATAGACAAAAAAAGTTTTTGTGAAAAAATCCAGTGTGTATTCAAATGGACCCACACCCAGATGTATTGTGTAAGATTATGCTGTACACTCTCCATTGAAATCTTGTTCCAGTACCTGGAGGTCACCTTCCATAAATGTTTAGGTTTCTCAAAGGATTCTTTGCCATCTGTGTGTCATCACTTCACCTGGCTGTGAACTATTTAGAAATAATTAAATGAATATTTCCTACTTCCTTTTACTCTTGTTATTCTTTTTTGTTGGGTCTTGGGTTGATTTTTTTTGCCCTGGAAGGAAAAATGAGGCTTTGAATGCCAATCGCAAGTGACATGTCAGAACATGAAACCACCTTGATCTTGACATATCTTGGACTAGATCTGCAACAAGAAGGGATAAAGATTCTAGTCCTTAACAAAAGAAATTGCTTAACTTGAAGTATATGGGAGATGGGGGTTAAGAAGCTGCTAGACGAGGTTTTGATTTTCTACCTTGCCCAAAAAAAGAGTATTGCTTGAATCCAAAATATAAACAATTCACAATCACAAAATGTAATGATTGTTTTTTACATTCTATAATGTAATTCAAGATATGTAAGAAGATATATTTTTCTTAAATATATTGGTTTTATCATATAAACATGCATACTTTCCCCACCAGCTTTTCTTTAAATATGTTTGCTTAGCTCTAAAGTCTTAGGATTTCAGAATATCTCTTAAAGATTGAGATTGAATATAGCAATAGCCCCATGATTATCTGACTAATTTTTCTAATGCATTAACTGTAATCAGAAACTGTTAAATGCTCCCCAATGGCTATTGAATAAAGTATAAATCAGTGGTTCCCAAACTTTTTTGGCCTACTACCCCCTTTCCAGAAAAAAATATTACTTAGTCCCCTGGAAATTAATTTAAAAAAATTTTAATAGCAATTAATAGGAAAGATAAATGCACCTGTGGCTATCACTGTCTCCCCTGGACTGCTGCAACACCCACCAGGGGGCAGTCGTGCCCACCTTGGGAATCACTGGTATAAATGATTGACAGGTACTTAAAGTCCTGGGCAATCTGGATCTAGTCTACAAGTCTAGCTTTATTTTATTCTATTCCCTTTCACATATTCTACATTCTGACTGAACCAGAATATTCTCTTTTCTCTATTGTCTTTCCTTTTTCCAGCTCCCCTTTGCTTAACCTGTCCCCTTTGCCCTAAAATGGACTTCCCAGATCTCTGTCTACCAAAACATCCTATTTCTTGAAGGACCAACTCTCTCCATTTCCAGATGTGTTCTCTGTCTGTCTTCAACTTTTTCACTACGTGCCAGGAATTCTTCAGAGAGTATGTGCCCTCAAGGAGCTTCCATTCTACTGATTCATCAGATTGAGAGCTGCTAGAGACTTTAGAAGCTATCTGGCCCAGTCTGTTCATTGAACATCTAGGAAACTCTGCTAAGAAAGATTAAATGACTTGTCTATGGTCAAACAGCTAGTAAATGCCAAAGGTGGGGTATAAAGCCAGGTTTTTCCAACAAGTCCAGTACTATATCTGTCTTGTAACATTCTATGTATTTGTCCTTTCTCCCATTGTTTTAAGTACTTTCACAGAATGAGAAGCGAGATTTAACTTATATCCCCAACATGGTGTCTTATCCATAGTGAGCATTTAAAAAATATCTATTGAATGACTAAGTGAATGAATATATTAAATGGAAAAAGATTATCAGATTGTCTTCTCCACTTACTTTCAGAACCTAGACATATTAAATGTATATTTATTTCTAATGATATCATATTCTTTTGTCTGCTAGGCAATCTCAACCAGTTGAATATCTGAATTGCTGGTCAATGTGACAATCCTACTAGCTGTATTCCGGTGATATTATAGTGAATTTGTTTGAAAAGTGGCTTCAATGTTACTTTTCTTATCCCTAAGGATTCCCTTAAAGTATTTCTGAGTGAGGCATAAACCCCAAAAGAGAGCACCAAGACTGTAGAGTCCAAATGGAAGAAAGATTCCTTTCAGATGGTGAGGTCCTCAAGATGCTAATGGTTGTAGGTGATGCCATGCTGATTGCATCAAGCTTTGAAATCCTTTGGACCTTCTAAATGGAATTCAGATTTACTCAAAACAGTTTCCCTTAGCTATCCATGCTGAAAATAATAAAGGGATGAAAACTGTCTCTTGCTGAGATCATGATGTATAGTTGGAAAGAAAACCCACAGATTTTGTCCATCAGTAACTATATCTTGGATAGACACTCTGCATGCAAAATGAACTGGATCGGGGATTGAACAAGAAGAAAGCAGATTGGATTACCTTTGAGAAAATGTACTGAAAGCTTGTTCTTCAAACAAAGGCCTATCTATCTACTGACAAAATTTATTAAAGATATTGTATTGCTATGAGTTGTGTATACCATGATTTCCAACGAATTATGAGTGCAGGTCACCCAAAGTGGAGAATAACTTCGTGGATTATTAGTAGGCTGTAGCACCAAATCAAGATTTCACTCAGGGATAATTAGGTGGCACAGTGGATTGAGCATCAGGCCTGGAGCTGGGAGGACCTGAATGCAAATCTGATCTTAGATACTTCTTAGCTATGTGACTCTGGGCAAGTCAATTAATCTCTTTTGCCTAGCTCTTGCCACTCTTTTGTCTTAGAATTGATACTAGGACAGAAGGCAAGGGTTTAAAAAAAAAAGACTTGTTCAAAATGTAAGGACAATAAAAAATAGATATGTTTATGTATTTATATACATATTTGTACAAATATGTGTACATATGTATGAATGTTTATCTTTAATGATGCCCTTGTATGTGATTATATGTATAAATATATACATATGAATGGCTATATATATACATATCCACATATAATAATAGGTATGGGTTTTTTTTTTTAAAGAAAAGAAGGTCATGTGATAAGAGTAAAGGAAAAAGGCTACATCAATTGGTAACCACATAATGTTAAGAAAACTATAGGAAGATTCTCATGATGTTGGATGGGCCCTCTATAGAGAATTTATGAGAGAATATGAACAAGAATTACATGGAATGAGATAGTGTGGAAGGGTTACCTTTTATAACACTAAAGAAAGAGTCCACATAAATGATATCCCTAATTCACTGAATCATAAAAGTAGCCATTTATATTATCTTTCCTACCCATCTTTTTGATCAGTTTAATGAATTCATTAGTTAATATAAAATGTTCAATATCTCTGTGTGAAGCTAATTAACCCGATAAAGCTCAAATCTGTTACCTTGATTCATTAGCATTATGCTATAAATAACTAAACAGATTATCTAGACTTTGAATGTTTGCATTTCTGAAAGGGAGTAATAATAGATCCAAAGATCTTGGTCTGTGCTATAAAAACTAGAGCATCTCACTTAGGTGGGCTTAGTCCCTTGGAGGACCTCCCTGTGACATCATTGTATAGTGTGGAAGGGTAAAGAGAATCTTGATTGTGAGAGAGACTAAATGAGGAAGGGGAGAAAGACAAGACATGAAGAGAGAGGAAGCTAGATTTTTGAAAGATGAATGGGAGACCTACCCCGGAACTAAGTTTTTGGTGTAAACTGATACTCCAATATTCCCTTGATTCTCAGTGCCTTTCTCCCAGAGACGGCTAAGAGAGGACTTCTCAAGTGACATTGCTCTGTCTTTGGTCAAATTAAGACTTCATTTTGCACCCAAGTCACACAGTCTCTTCATTCATCTGTATTCTCTTGCCTAAAGTAATTTGTTTGACTTTCTAGATTTTTTTACTGATTATTTGATAAATACATTTGCCCACTCTGTAATAAGTATTTTTTCGTGTTGTGTTTTTCTCTAAGTGTTTGGTGAGAGAGGAACTAAGTTGGCCAAAATTACTGGTTTTCTCCTAGACAAGGGCAGAACACTTTCTCTCTGCCTACCTCCTGCAAAGAACCAGGGAAGGTAGCTTTTATCTTGAACCCCAAATGAACATTATTCCATTAGATTTCCAATACCTGATTGTGATAGATACACCAAACTATATAGACTAACACCCCTTTTTGATAGGAGAGGAAGCAAAGGAGTGAGGATGACCCAGTCAAGGTCATCATCCTTCTCTCCACAAGGAAAGAAATTGTAGTTTTTGCAATTTGGAAAATTTCCTTGTGAGTCTTCCAGATCTCAAAGGTAAATAAATCTATGTTCCATCCACCCTTGATCTCTATGTCCTGTTTCAAACCCTACTACAGACCCTACTACTTTTGTGCTTGTCCTGGTCAGAACACATCTGAAGTAGTGTGTCCAGGGTAAGCCATGAGATTACACACTGACAAACTATGTATGTAGAGAAGATGGCCATGAGAATTCTGAAGTGCATGGAGAAGAGAAGGGGGCACACACGAGCCTTTCTTTCAATTATTTGAATGGTTTTTAGAAGAGTCATATTTGTTTTTTCTTGGCCTTCATGGGCAGAACTAGGACCATTAGTAGCAAATCTGGGGAGGCAGATTTTAGCAAAGTATAAAGGGAAACTTTTTTTTTGACTAGGGATAATTGAAAATGGAATGTGCTGCCTTAGGAGATAATGAATTCCCCATCACTGCAGGGTGTCAAATGGGATCCAGAGGGTGATGAGTAAAAATGTCTGTAGAGAGGAGTTCTACAGAGTCTAATCTCTTCACGGAGAGATTAGACAAATGAAATAAGTCCAGTTTTGGGATTCTATGATTTTGGATTGACAGCAAGTGTTGGAACACAAGATCCTTGATCATAGGGGCTGTTTTGCTTTTGTCTTTGTATCTCCAATGCCGAGTGCAGTAACTGGCACATGGTAAACAACCTAATAACTGTTCCTTGATTGAAAAGAAAAAAGCTTTTCTGAGGAACTCTCCTTTAAAGCAATAACAGCAGCAACAACAAATCATTTTGTTTCTATGCCTTAAAGAAATAGAAGAATAGGATTAATGTTGCTTTGATTTTTAAAGGATAGTTTCCAAATGCAATTTATCATTTCATAGTTTGCCCTGAAGTTTATTAGCTAATAAACCCCCAGTTCTTAATACAAACTATACAAATATTATTTAAGTATTTTAACAAATGGACACTGGCTCATTTGGAAGCAAATTGTAGTATCTCAAGAATATTAAATGATCTTAGACACTTCCTACCTGTGTGACCTGGGCAAGTCATTTAACCCCCATTGATCAGCAACACTTAAAAAAAAAACCCTTACTGTCTGTCCTAGTAACAACTCTAAAACAGAAGAGGAAGAACTAGGCCATCCAGCTGAAGTGACTTGCCCTTGTGTGTCTGAGGCTAGATTTGGATTCAAGTCTTACTGACTCCAGGCCTGGCTGGTGCTCTATCCACTGTGTCACCCAGCTGTACCTTCATATGCTTTTGAGTCTCAACTGTGGCTCCAATATTTTAAAGTGGATGTTTTTGGAAAGGAAAGAGAAATAATCTGGGGTTTCAGCAGATTTTAAAGGGTTCAGAGAAAGGACAAAGAGACTAAACTTCTACAAGGCAAGGCAGTTCAATAAGAATGGGAAACTTTTAAGGACAGAATTCTGAAGACATAAAGAGAAACAAATTTGATGAGAATGAAAGGGAGAATTATCTAGAGATAGGGATGTGGATACACAGGGAACACATTAACTAAAAGTGAAAGGCACCTGAACAGATAACATAATTGGAATATAAAAGCATGGCCCCATGAATTAAAACTCACAATTCAGTCAAAGAATAATAAAAAGAGCCAGAGTGTTTCCCTCATTTCTTTTAAAATCTATAGTGAGGAAATTGGATGGAAAGAGGAGGATCAAAGAGAAAAGAGGGCTTTTGCTTGAGGTGGAAGAGACAACAATACAAGAGAGAAAAGGGAAGTGATCAATGTCATCTATTTTGTATTTATCTTCTCTGCCAAGAAAAGACAGATCAAAATGGCTCACAGGGAATTGAAACCTAAGATAAGTAGGGATTTAGTAAAAGATCAGCTTGATATCCTGGGTGCGTTCCCACAACATCCCAGAGAACTGAAAGTTCTGGCAGATATAGTTTCTGAACTAGTATCAAGTATCTTTGAAAGGCAATGGAAAAAAAAAGGGGGGACTTTGGGACTGAAAGAAAGTAATTTCCCTCATGATTTAAAAAATGAATTTGAATGAACTAGGAGCCAGTAAACCTCACTCTTGATGAAAATCTAGGATGTAGTATTAGACGTATGGTTGCCAAGCATCTAAAAAAGTGTTCACAAAGAGCCAATGTGGCTTTGATAAGAAAAGTCTATAGAGAGCCAGCTTCCTATATGGTTTTGGGGTCCTGAGTGGCGTTTTGTGGCATTGGATTGTTAAGACAGGAAAAAGAAAAAGAGAACAACCAGACTAGTGGTTAGCCCATGTTGATCTAACGCTATGGGATTTGGACTTTATTTTATACTGGTTTCAAACAAAGAACACAAAGAGTCACAGCTGTGAAGGAGTTACAAATCATACACAATCCATTAAAGTCTAAAAAGTAGAGATATGGGTGCAAGGACAAGGGCCAAATTCCAACCACCAATTAGTAGGGGTTAATTCTGGGAACAGAAATATATTTCATGGAGATGTTTACTAATTGTTTACTAATTACTAATTCTGCCTTGATTTACAGGTCTGCACCTGGTCAGATAGTCTGGCTTCAGTCTTATCTCTATCTTTGTCTGTGTCCAGCCTTGACTATATTTTTTAGAGTTCATGCTTCTTAATTATCAAGGAGAGAAAATTTTAACTCAGTAGTTTCTGGTCTGCTAAGGACTCAAAGCTTTTGATAAGTCTATAATGTTTTTCCAATAAGAAAAGGTATGGATCATAAGAGGTGTCAAAAGAGGGGTCTCAGATTTTTATCTATTCTCTTATTGGCTTCCCACAAAAGTCTATGTCAGCTTAACTCATTTCCTTTATTTTTTAAAAAAATCCTTGGGAGTCATAATCTAGCACTATGTCACTACCAGGGATAATGTCTCCAGAGTCCAGGTTTTAGACCCTGTAAAACTTTTGGCACCAGACTCTGAGTAAAGAAAGGGCCAAATATTGGACTTATCCCTGTCCTGATTAAAGAGTGATTTTTCTGGAAAAAAAAAATCCTTACCTTAGATTCAATACTGTATATTGAGACTAAGGCAGAAGAGCTGTAAAAGGTAGGCAGTGGGGGTGAAGTGACTTGCCCAGGGTCAAAGAGCTAGGACGGTGATGGCAAACCTATGACACACGTGTCAGCGTGTAGCCATTTTCGATGATACATGGCCACATGCGGTTGCATACAGAGAAATATGGGCCCTCATGCCAAGGATGAAACATTTGCTGTAGTGTAGTATAGACACTCTGTGCATTATAGATGACCATTCTATCTACATTAACTTACCTATTTTGGTTTATTAAATACAGTTATATATTACAATTATACATTTTTGTTATTTAAACTATAAATATTGCGAAATTATGGTTTTTTTCTTAAAGTGACACAACACCAGAGTTATGCTCAGTTTTTTGGCCAATTTTGACACACCAAACTCAAAAGGTTGCCCATCAGTGAGCCAGGAAGTGTCTGAGGCTAGATTTGAATCCAGAACCTCTTGTCTTTAGGCCTGACTCTCCATCCACTGAGCCACCCAACTGTTCCCTCATTTCTTTTTCTGATAGGATTATGGCAGTTTTTGTTTGTTTGTTTGCTTAAAACACCTTCTATCTTAGAATCAATACTAAGTATTAGTTGCAAGGCAGAAGAGTGATAAGTGAAGGATTTCAGATTTAACAAATCATGAAGATATTAAAGATGTATTCAAAAGCAGATGCCAATGAGCAAGGTATTCATGGATCAGACTTGTCTGGATATATTTCTAATATTTCACATGATTGATTTCTGAATATTTCTATTGGATTAGAGTAAAAAGTTGTTGAGCTTAGAAACTGGACTTTCAAAGAAATGAAGCTGCAACTGGCAGACAGCCTGAAAAGATATTTTTGAATCTTTAAGGCTTACCTTTAACATCTGATTAAGTTTTGACCAGATTCTGGGAAGAGAAAAGTTTGACTTAAGTCAGGAAGGACTTTCAAATAACCTTCTTTCTTGCCACCTGGCTGAACTATTGTCTTACTGCCTGTTTCATTATCTTTGTAATTGGACTTGTAATATGATGGAAAAACTTCTGGCTTTTCCTTTATTTGGAGGATACCCTGAAACTCTCAGTGATGTGAAAGATATAATAAACCAATCAGAGACGAGTTCTCTCTCTCTCAGACTTGTCTTTCTGACTGACACCTGCTGGATATTTCTCTGTGTCTCTTTTGTCTTATATTCTATATGCACTTCCCTCTCCTACCGTAAGCCCCTTTCCCATTTTTTCCCCAGTCTTTGACTTCCCTCCTAGGTGATTAGAATCCATGCATGGATTTTTGGAGGGGCTGGATCTCTTCAGTAAGGGCTAGACTATTGGGGTTAAATGACTTACCCAGGGTCACACAGCTAGGAAGTGTCTGAGGCCAGGATCTCTTGTCACCAGGCCTGACTCTTTATCCTTTCAGTTACCTAGCTACACAGGGGTTACTACATTGTTAGCTCATCAAACAATTAAACAAGAAACATCTACTGTGACTACCATCTACAGTATGCCAGGGATAGTGCTACAGATAGACTTTAGCCAGTTGTTTATCTAGGGAAGCTAGGTGGCATCATTGTGCACAGAAACTGGGCCTGAAGTCAGGAAGACTTATCTTCCTGAATTCAAATATGACCTCAGACACTTATTACCTGTGTGACCCTTGACAAGTCACTTGTGTGGACAAGGCATCCTGTTTTGTCTCAGTTTCCTCATCTGTAAAATGAGCTGGAGAAGGAAATGACAAACCACTGTAATATCTTTGCCAAGAAAATCCCAAATGGAGTCCCAGAGAGTTGGACAGGACTGAATAACAACACACTTTTTTGTCTATATTGTGAGTTCTTAAATCTATATCTGAAGTCTGTGAACTTGAAATAAATATTTTGATAACTATTTCAAAGTATTTCCTTGGTAATTTTATGGATTCTATTTTATACATTTGAAAATACATTATTCTAAGAAGAGTTCCATAAGTTTCATCAAATTGCCAAAAGGATCTATGTCAGAAAAATGGTTAAGAACTCTTGCTTTTTAGTTTATTTAGTTTATTAATATGAAATTTAAATATTTATTTATTTAGTATATGTATTTATTCTATAGAGAACAATCAAGAGAGTGCTATTAATTGACTCAGTTTTAGTTAAAACTTGGAGGAAGTTTCTCACTTAATCTTTGGGACTGAGGTGAAGAAATGTGGGCTAGATAAGTGGAGTGGTATATAGGGTATTCAGGGAGGACTAGCGCCTCTGCTGTGAGGGTTCGATGAGTCTTTTTCAGCGCTGCTCATCCACCTCTGGTGTCCACCTTTCACCCAATTCTGGAGAGCCTGTTCTTCTAAGAATCTGTGGCATGCATAGCAGTCACTCCCAGATAAAACCATCTCATGGGGACAGGCTAAACCCAAGTTGAGACAAACCTGTTGGTGAGTTAGGAGAATGACTACCCTAAGAACGTGGCTGAATGGGCACATGAGAATAATTTATTCCAATGACTGTGAAGGCAGCTGAAGCAAGTGTTGTGGAGGGCTTAGAGCTTGGTCAGACATTGAAGATGTCAAGGTCATCTGCTGCATCCTGGGCCATCTCCATTTGTCCTGACCTTTGTCTTACCACTGGACTTCCATGATTCTGGAAGAGAGAATGATCTGGCTGATGACTTTGTGTAACACTGCTGCACTTAAAGCCAATTCACAGACAAGTCACCACTTCATCATGTCATTGGACCTCTTCAAAAAGGAAGGACAAGCAACAATCATCCACCACCAGAGAAGAGAATTTTGTGAATTCAGATTTAGTTAAATGATTTGGTACAAAGGATAATTATCAACGATTTGATATTCTCTTTAAGGAGATCAGTATTGGAGTGCCCTTGGTATATATCCCTGTACTCTTCCATGTTCATGCTCATGAACTCTGAATTTTCTTTATCTGATCACAAGTGAGGTCAGGGCAATGGAAAGTATCCATTTTACAGAGGAGGGAAGTTGCTGAGACTTTGCCAATCCATAGCACATTTGTGCAAAGTCAGTTTTTTAAAAACTCTTATCTTCCATCTTAGACTTGTAATAACTAAAATTACGAGGCTGCTAGTAGCTTAATAACTTTGTCAAATCAAAGTAGTAGTAGAAAGAGAGGGAAAGATAGGAAAAGAGGTAGAGAGGTACTTAGCTTACTGATCTAATGGCTGCCATGATGGATTGAAGCTAACCTCTGACGAGGGTTACTCAGCTCTCCATGATACAGCCAGAAGACCCCCAAAGACCACCAGGTCTCCACTTATAAGTTCTTTTCTCCACCCACTAGCTCTCACACATCACATCTTAGGAACCAATCATAGATTCTTAATTTGCCTGGACCACCAGAGGAGTAGTGCCTGTGAAATCAGTTTCCCATCTCATTGGTTCCTTGGTTCTTTAACTTCCTTTCTTTGAGGGCTTATCTATATCTGAATTTATTCAGTGGTCTTTGACCTCCAGGTTACTGAGAGATGATGTAAAAAAAAAAGGGGTGGGGTGACATAATAGAGAGAGAATTTTGCTTCAAGCACACTCAATCCTGTGTTCCAAATCTTGGTTCAATCTTGGTTCCAAAGCAGAAGAGTAGTAAGGGCTAAGCAATGGAGGTTAAAGTAAATATCCAGGGTCACTCAGCTAGGAAGTATCTGAGGTCAGACTTGAACCCAAGATGTCCAAACTCCAGGCCTGGCTCTCAGTCCACTAAATCACCTAGCTTCCCCTCAGCAGTAAATGGCAGCTAGTCAGCATCAGAGGGCACATGTGCATGAATCCCATCAACTGATGATATTATAATGAGGGAGGAAATGAGGTGGCACTAAGCTCATCTCACAGTCAAGCCTACCAATCAAAATCTGTTTGCTCTTATATTGAAGTCTACTCTTGTGTATAAAAGCAGCTTGAATTTGGGGCTGGCTGCATTCAACTTCAGAGAGCCTTGGTGTGTGTGTGTGTGTGTGTGTGTGTCTGTCTGTCTGTCTGTCTAGTCTGTCTGTCTCTGTGTGTTTGGTGTGGTCCTCTTTAACTTTCTTTATCTGAGTTTGTCTTATTGACCCAAATAAGGCCTGAAACAAGAGTTTTTTGAACAAGTCAACAGAAATGGCACTTGAAAGACCTGTGGTTTCCTCAGACTCAAAGGACATTCAAAAGGGACCTTAGTCATCTGGTCTACCCCATACTTTTTATACATAGGGAAATTGAAATTTGAAGAAGAGAAATGACCTGCTAAATTCAGTTCATTTAGACTTCTTTGTCAGAATCTTTTATTTCTGGATTTATTTTCACCTTTCTCCATTTTGTAGGTAGAGAAGTCAGGTCTCCTTAGCTAGTTGGATAGAAGACTACAGGGAGCCTTCCTATTCTTGGGTGAAAAAATATTTCCACCTCAAGCCACAATCCTAAATGTGTGCTTTTGCTATTTCCTTTTTCTTACAATAGTTAAAAAAATACCCTTACCTTTTGTCCTAGAATTGATACCAAGAATACTAAGTATTGGTTCTGAGGCAGAAGAATGGTAAGGGCTAGGTATTTAGGATTAAGTGATTTGCTCAGGGTCAAAAGGTTAGGAATTGTCTTGACAGTAGATTTTAATTTGGATCCTCCCAACTCTAGGCCTGGTACTCTATCCACTGTGCTACCTAGCTGTCCTATTTGTCATTTCCTTTTAGAGTAATTTGGGTGTTGCATCATCCTTATTCCTGTTGCTAAATTGGCTCTTTACAGAAAATTGACATACAGGAGGAAAAGCAGGATAGGTCATCGTACTCAGGGATAGAGTCCTCCTTATCTAAGAAGAGAGAATTCTTCCCCTTGAATGCAGATAATTTCTTTCTTTAGAAAAGATGAGGTAACTCTCTCAGAAGTTGTGTACAGACTGCAAGCTTCCATGTTTTGTTAAAAGGTATGAATCTGCTGGGGTGTGTTTCCCACCTTTTTTGGTTGTGATCAGGAGCCAGATTGGAAAGTCTTCTGTTCTCAAAGACCCCCAGCCCACATCACTTCAGCTAATTCTGAAGTTTTGCAATTAGAGATATTATTCAGTGCCTTTCCAGGCCTTTAGGATTTATTAGGTGAAGGAATATACTTAGCCTAGAGAAATTGGGTGGAGGATGGGGACAATGATAACTGATCTCAAGGTGGAGAAAAGGGGTCTGTCTTTGAGGTCAGAACTAAGAGCCTCATGGGAATGACAAAGAAACAAATTCAGTCTTACTTATAAGACATAACTTGCTGGCAATTAGAGCTTCCCTACAGTGGAATGGCTGAAAAGAGTCTCCAGAGGTAGATTTCCCCTCCCTCAGAGTTCTTCAAGCAAAGTTGCTGGATGAACACTTGTTAGGTGTGTCACAGAGGAGATTTATACTCAGGTATGGGTTGGACTGAAGAATGTTGTCCCCAGGGTCTGTTCCAATTCTGAGATTCTGTCCTTCACTTGTCGTCTATTAAAATTCAGCTGCTCCTCGTTGGTTGAATGACATGATAATCATAGCTCACATTTCCACCCATGAGTCAATCGCACATTTATTAAGCACCAAAACATGCACTGTACAAGGTCCTTGGATACAAATGCAAAGAATAAATCCATCTATAATATCAAGAAACTTGAATTCTGTAGCATTTTCAGTGCCTTCCCTTTCTCAGAAGTCAATAGAGTTTGTTAAATATGATGGTATGATCGTGAAGATATAGAGATGGAGATGATATGGCCAGATGTTTTTTAGGAAGATCGGATTGGTAACTGAGTCACCCAGGAAGGGAAGTTTTGCATTTAGACGAGAAAACTGAAACTCAGCAAGGTGAATTAAATTGTCTACTCTAATGGGGGCTAATAAGTGTTAGAATTGGAATTTGAACTCATGTCCTTTGCTTCCTAAGCTGGCTGAGGTTCCCACTAGACCTTAGAATATATATAAATATACATATATGCCTATAAATATACATTATATGTCATATATAAATATATAAAAGACAGAATAATTTCTGACACCTTTAGTTTAACCAACATTATTTAGCTCTTGCTATGTATGTGCCAGCCCCTTTTTCTTGACCAAGGAGTCAAGAATTGACTTCAAGGAGCTTTTACACTACCTGAGTGGGGGTGGGAAGTGGAATGTATGTAAACAGATAAATATAATCCAAGGAGTGTGACAGGGGTTAAGGAGAGTACCTTAGTACCTTAGGAAGTTTTAAGGAAGGAAGAACAGAGTTCTCTCTTCTTCACTTCCTTCTTCCTCTTGACATTGCAACTTCCCCTAAGTCTCATCATCTCATGCCTATTTCAATAAAGTTTCTGACTGATCTCCCTTGCAGTCAGAGCTGTTTCCACTCCATTCTACACCTCCCCCCCAATGACTCAGTTACCAAACTGATCTTCTTAAAAAACGTCTGGCCATATAATTTCCATCTCTATATCTTCATGATCATACCATCACATTTAACAAACTCTATTGACTTCTTCTAGGATCAAATATAAAATCCTATATTTGGCTTTCAAAGTCTTTCATATCATGACTCCTTCTTACCTTTCCAGCCTTCTCAGACCTTACTTCTCTCTACATATTCTATAATGAAGTGACCGGCCTCCTTACTGTTTCTCAGATAAAGCAAACCATTTCCCAATTCCAGGCATTCCCTTTGTTTGGCTGCCATGTCTGAACTGTTCTTCTTTCCTCATCCGTCTTCTGGCTTCATTGGCTTCTTTCAAGTTTCAGTGAAAGTCTTGCTTTCTGCAAGAAGTCATTTCAAGTTCCTCCTTGGTCTTAGTGTCTTGTAACTATTCCCAATGTATCCTATATAGTCTTTTTTGTATATAAGTTGTCTATGTATTATCTCCCCACTAGAATGGAAGCTCCTTGAAGTTAGGAACTCTTTTTTGGCCTTTCTTTTTATCTCTAAAACTTACCAATATCTGGAACATAATGCTTAGGGAATTCTTGTTGATGACTGTGTTTCTCAATTAAAAAAAAACAATTACTTTAGCTAAAGGTATAGTTATTACCAAATTTTCAGATGATAGAAAATAAGGGGGGAAGCTAGGACCATAGATATTAATTAGAAAGGAACTCAAGCTTTCCAATTCTTTGGATCATGAGGTTAAGTGATTTACCCCAAAATCACACAGGAGCAGAAATGGAATTTGCATTCAGATCCTCTGACTTTAAAGCTAGTACTTTTCCCACTGTAACAGAGTAAGGAATCAAAATAATCCTAACAGCCTACTATGTTGTGCTCTATTCATCAGTATTAATTTTAATAAGGATAAATATATAGTTTTATACTTGGGTTCAGAAGCATAAAGAGGCAGGGCTAGACAACAGGGAATTTTTTTCTTTTTTTTATTATACATTTATTAATATTTGTTTTTAACCTGTTTACATACTTTATGCCCCTACTTTCCCCTTCACCCCCTGCTCTCCTCCCACTCATGGCCAACGCACATTTCCACTGGTTGTAACATGTGTCCTTGTTCAGGGTCTATTTCCCATTTATGTCCGCTTCACCCCATGCATTCAAGCAATTGTTTATCTTATATGTTTCCTCTCCTGCAGTCCTTCCTCTGAATGTGGGTAGCATCTTTACCATAAATCCCTCAGAGCTGTCTTGTGTCATTGCAGTGCTGCTGGTACCGGAGCCCATTACATTTGATTTTACCATAGTATATCAGTCTCTGTGTACAATGTTCTTCTGGCTCTGCTCCTTTCACTCTGCATCACTTCCTGGAGGTCTCTCCAATTTGCATGGAACTCCTCCAGTTTATTATTCCTTTTAGCGCAATAGTATTCCATCACCAGCATATACCACAATTTGTTCAGCCATTCCCCAATTGAAGGGCATCCCCTCATTTTCCAGTTTTTTGCCACTACAAAAAGCACAGCTATCAATATTTTCGTACAAGTCTGTTTATCTATGATCTGTTTGGGGTACAAACCCAGCAATGGTATGGCTGGATCAAAGGGCGGGCAGTCTTTTATAGCCCTTTGGGCATAGTTCCAAATTGCCAGCCAGAATGGCCGGATCAGTTCACAACTCCACCAGCAATGCATTAATGTCCCGATTTTGCCACATCCCCTCCAACATTCATTACTCTCCCCTTCTCTCATTTTAGCCAATCTGCTAGGTGTGAGGTGATACCTCAGAGTTATTTTGATTTGCATTTCTCTAATTATTAGAGATTTAGAACACTTTCTCATGTGCTTATTGATACTTTTGATTTCTTTACCTGAAAATTGCCTATTCATGTCTCTTGCCCATTTATCAATTGGGGAATGGCTTGATTTTTTATACAATTGCTTTAACTCCTTGTATATTTGAGTGATTAGATCCCTGTCAGAGTTTTTTGTTATAAAGATTTTTTCCCAATTTGGACAACAGGGAATTTTTAATGCACTGCAAATTTGCTAAGAATCAAGAGTAAATATGACAGCAGAAATCTGAATGTAATATTATGTAAAAAGTCCAGATGTAAAAAATCCTTGTGTCCAGAAAAGGGCTCTATTGTATTTGGCTTTGCTGAAATCATACTCCTTTGTACTTAAAGGCTCTTGTGCCTCATTTAGGAAGAACACTGATAATCTGTGAATGGGTCCAGGAGAGAGTGACCAGGATAGTGAAGTTCCTTAAGTGTTGTCACTATGATCAAGCTGAAGGAACTGGGTATATTTAGCTAAAGGAAGAAGAAAGACTTGGGGTGGACATGATTGCTATTTTCAAGTATGCGAAGAGCTTGTTAGATGGAAAAGAGATTAGACTTGTTCTTTCTGCTTTCTGGCCCCAGGTATCAGAGACTAGACCTCAATTTGATGGAAAGAAAAACTTCATAATGATTGGAGCTATCCAAAAGAGGGACAAAGGTTGCTTCATGAAATTGTTAGTTCTTTCTCATAGAAAGTCTTAGATATTTGACCATACCACTAATAGGTTTGTATCCCAAAGAGATTAAAAATAAGGAAAAAGGACTAATTTGTACAAAAATATTTATAGCAGTTCTTTTTTGTGGCAGCAAAGAATTGGAAATTGAGATGTCCATCAATTGAGGAATAGCTGAACAATTTGTGGTATAAGATTGTAGTGGGATACTATTAGTGCCATAAGAAATAATAAAACCGATAATCACAAAAAAAAACCTGGAAAAGACTTATGTGAAGTGAGTGCAAAGTGAAGTATCAGGACCAGAAGAACATTGTACACAGTAACAGCAATGGTGTGGAAGGACTTAACTATTATCAGCAATGCAAGGATCCAGGTTGTTACTCCAAGGGATTCAGGATGAAAAAGACTATCTACCACCAAGGAACTAAACTGATAGGAGTCTGAATGCAGATTGAAGCATATCATTTTTTCCTCTTATCTCTTTCAGAAGTTTTTTTCTTGTATAAGCATTATGTATCTACTTTCACAACATGATGAACACAGAATGATACATGATACATGCAACATATATGTAATCTATATCACACATTACCTGCCTTCTTTATTAATTAATTATTTTTTAAAAAGCCTTACCTTCCAAATCAATACTGGGTATTGATTCCAAGGCAGACAATCAGTAAGGGCTAGGCAATGGATGGGTGGTGGGGTTAAGTGACTTGCCCAGCTAGGAAGTGTCTGAGACCAGATTTGTACCCAAGACTTCCCGTCTCTGGGTCTGGCTCTCAATCCACTGAGCCACCCAGCTGTCCCCCTTACCTGCCTTCTTGGAGAGAGGGGAAGAGTGAGAAAAAGGGAGAGAACACGGATCACAAAATGTTGGGAAACATTTTTTTATTAAAAATTGTATTAACAGGGGGGCAGCTGGGTAGCTCAGTGGATTGAGAGCCAGGCCTAGAGATGGGAGGTCCTAGGTTCAAATCCGACCCCAGACACTTCCCAGCTGTGTGACCCTGGGCAAGTCACTTGACCCCCATTGCCTACCCTTACCACTCTTCCACCTATAAGTCAATACACAGAAGTTAAGGGTTTAAAATTAAAAAAAAAATTGTATTAACATATAAAAAATATTTTTTAAAAAATCTTTGCCAACAATCCTGCAGTTGGAATTCTTGAGTGGGATAAGAGTGAATTATTCAATGGATGCTAAGAAACCTGTCCATTCATTGGCAAGCATTTATTAAGCTCCTACTATGTGCCAAGCACTATGCTATAGGCCTTGGGGATACAAAGAAGAGTTTATAATAGTAGCCATGATCCCTGCCCTCCAAGAACTCACATTCTAACGGAGCGAAAAAAGATACTTATAATCTATATTCAATGAAAAGAGAGGAGATCATTTCAGAAGACTACCTGGGAAGGGAAAGAAAAATCTCTTACAGAAGACTGTTCTGTGGGATCAGCAGAGTGCAGGATTCAGATCCTGCCTTGATATCTGCTAGCTTTGTGACCCTTGGACAAATCATTTAAAGCCTCAGTTTCCTTATCTATAAAATGGAGGATATATATATATATATATATATATATATATATATATAATAACACAGTCCTGTCTTCACCCAGGAGTTTTGAGGATCTAATGAGATAATTTATGTAATGAACTTCATGGATCTTGTTTTTGTTCAGTCTTGTCTGACTCTTCATGACTCCATCTGAGGTTTTCATGGTAAAGTTGCTAGAATGTCTTGCCATTTCTGTCTCCAGCTCATTTTACAGATGGGAAACCAAGGCAAACAGGGTTAAGTGATTTGCTCAGGACAACTAGGTTGTGCACTGGGAATCAAGAAAAATCATGCTCATGAGTTCAAATCTGGTCTCAGAAACTTACCAGTTATCACTGTAGTCATTCTTCCAAGATTCTGTACAGCCAATTTTTTGAGAAAGTTGAGCCATATGCACACACTGATGTAGTCCTTTGCTACCCCCTGGTGGTTTTCTGTTCTGAGCCTGAGAAATTCAGCTTTAAAAAAAAAGGATTTAAGATTCTAACGTGTTATCTTCATTGAGATTTGTTATTTACAGCTTTCCTGTAATTTAGATAATGCAACCATTTTTATATTTATTTAACATATAAGGAACTGAGCATTAGAAATAGTTCAATGACATAGTCACACAAGTTACTGGGCATCTCATGCTTCCATGAACTAAAAATAACCTGGCTAATTTGTGAGGCAGCAACTGGGTTAATAAAGTCATACGATTTTGGCATGGAGACATGGCTGTCAGTAGAGGAAGTGAGGTTTTAGTTAATCTATTCCAGGCCTCTTTATTTTCAGGGTCTGTGGTCTCAAAAGCTGTCTGGCTTCTAAATATAGACATTAGGAGGTTCGGTGAAGGGAAGACACCTAAGATGGAATGAAAAGGAGAGTGTTTTACAAGGGTCAAATGGCAGAGCACTGACTAGGATTGTTGCTTCTGGAGCAGATTGGTGGTTGAACATTGGTGGGGAGGAGAAGTGACAGATGGTCTAGAGAACCTACCATCCCTGAGGGCATTTGTGCTGGAAGGAGGTGGGGACACATCTACTTTGCCCCTTCAGAAGGAGTTAAGCTCTAAGCAAGATCCTGGGGATGGGTTGGTGGGTTGATCTATTCAGAGCGATGTAGGTTGCCAGGGAGAGGAAGTATCTTTGTTTTAGTTCTACCTTCATCCTATGTCACTCTGGGGCAAAGAAGTAATTCTGAGAGGCAATGTGCAATCTCATCCAGCTAAAGACCTAAAGTTGGCATATATTACCTATATGCTACATGGGTTATAAGAAAAATCCATTTAACTTTTTAGCCCTTTTTATAGAGAGCTTATAGTACTAATATGCAGAAAATGAGAACTATGGAGCTTATTTATCCAGATTACTGCTGTTTGGGAATTTGAATAGTTTATTTTGGGAACAGAGAGCCTAAGAAGAGCAGGTTAAATTTAACTATTGATAGGAAACATGTCCTGACAAGATGATGGACTCCTCTTATAAGCCTCGTATAATGGAGTAAAAAAAAAAAATTGAGTTAAATTTTCTGTTCCCAACTAAGCCCCATTTCAGATAGAAAGGATTGAAACAGTCCTTGTTTTGATTGGTTAAAAACCCTCTTGAATCCAGCCATATACTGCTGGGTTTGTACCCCAAAGAGATAATTAGGAAAAATGCTTGTACAAAAATATTTATAGCTGCACTCTTTGTGATGGCAAAGTCCCCAATCGATGGCTGACCAAATTGTGGTATCTGTTGGTTATGGAATACTACTGTGCTCAAACTAATAATGAACTGGAGGAATTCCATGTGAACTGGAACAACCTCCAGGAACTGATGCAGAGTGAAAGGAGCAGAACCAGGAGAACATTGTACACAAAGACTGATACACTGTGAATCGAATGTAATGGACTTCTTACTAGTAGCAATGCAGGACAATCCAGAGGAATTCAGGAGAAAGAATGCTATCCACATCCAGAGAAAGAACTGTGAGGGTAGAAATGCAGTCAGTGGTGAACCAGAGACCTCATCTTGATGGTCCTCATTTTTTTCACCCATTCTACTTATTTTAGGGGCTGTACAAAAATGAAGAAACCAACCCTAGCATTGTAACAGGTCCTAGTTCTGGGGCATGACCAGGGAGCAAGACCCTTAATGATTCCATAGAAGAGAGAAGAGAAACCTGGAAAACGCAACTTCTCCATTCTCATACTTTTGATCAAAGGAACTCATTACTCTGGGAATGCCCCATGCCTATTTAGCTACCACAAAATCACAAAAACAGAGAGAGATGAAACTTTTTAAAAATTTTTTAAAATTAAATTTTTTTTTATTTTTTAGAAAAATTTTCCATGGTTCCACGATTCATGTTCTTACTTTCCTCTTCACCCCCCAGCCACCCCCCTATAGCCAATGCACATTTCCACTGGTTTTAACATGTGTCAGAGATGACACTTCTGATGGTTAAGATCTCACCTTTGTGTATGAACTTTAATGGCAGGTAGAAATGATGATAATATTGTTAACCATTGTTGCTGTTATTAAACACAGTCATGTCTGACTCTGTGATCTCATTTGGGGTTTTTCTTGGCAAAGATACGGGAGTGGTTTGCCATTTTCTTCTCCAACTCATTTTATAGATGAGGAAACTGAGGCAAACAGGGTAAAGTGACTTGCTCAAAGTCATACAGCTAATAAATGCTTGAAGCTGGATTTGAACTCTGGTTTTCCTGATACCAGACCCCGTACTCTATCCACTATGCCATCAGCTGTTAGTGTTAGTAACTTGGAAAAGTGATGTCAAACTCAAAATCCTGAGCTGGCAATATTGTTTTAGAAAACCACAAATTAACACTGTTTATATTATATTTTTGTTTATTTTGTTAAACATTTTCCAAAATTACATTTTAATCTGGTTCACCCCACTGGAAGTTGTATGGATCTGGCTTAGAGGGGCTCTAGAGTAAGGACATACAGCCATTCAAAAAGTGGAATAGTCTGCTAGGGAAGGGAAAGATTCAAATGAGTTCTGGAGCTAAAATAAGAAAATCACTTGTTTGTGGTGTTGCAGAATAGATCTTTGATTTGAGTAGGGCTTAGATAGATGACCTCTGAGTGCTCTTCTAACTCAAGAGGCTCAGAGTAGCTAGGTGGCTAAGGGGATAGAGGACCAGGCCCAGAATCTGGTGGACCCAGGTTCAAATCTAGCCTCAGATACTTCCTAGCTGTTTGACGTTAAGTGGGCAAGTCACTTAACCCCAATTGCCTAGCTCTTACAGATCGTCTGCCTTAGAACCAATACTTCCCATTGATTCTAAGATGGAAGGTAAGGGTTTAAAAAAGAAGATTTATTATTCTATGATGCTTACTAAGTGCTTTACCTATCTTCCAATAGCAGACCCAGTTAAACTCTCAGTAATCTTTTGTGCATAATAATCTCCTAGGATCTTTCTATTGAAAAAAAAGTATCAGTTCCCATAACAACTGGAGCAAGCCAGCTAGTCAGTGTTAGAACATTTTTGTATCTTCTGTTAAGACAAAAGCAACTTGGTCAAAGCCCCATTTATTAAGTTTGGGACAAATATTATTCAGGCCTTTGACTGGATATTGCCTATAATAATAGACAAATCTATAATGATTTGGGATTTGTATTCCTTAATTTGGACTGCTTGTTTTCTTAGAGGTTTCACTTGAGCTATTTTGGCAGCACTGCTAGCCATCTACTCTTTTTTTGATCCTCTTCTCTTTCTTCCTCTCTTCCCCCCACCCCCTTCTATTTCTCTTATTTTACTTCCTCTTACCATATTTCTTGCCAATCTTTAGAATTAGGTTGATCTATATAACATAAAAAGTCAGAAGGACAAGATTTTGAGGAAGATGATGAAGAGAACTTTGCCAAACTTTTTGTAAACTTTGGTTGTTAAGAGAGGCAGCATAATTTAATATTGCTCCATAGAAAGAGGACTGGAATTGGTCAGGAGACATGGATTCAAATTCTGGTTCACCTACTTATTAGCTATGTGGTCCTGGACAATTCAAACCATTTCTTTGAGTTCAATTCCCTCAACCTTGAAGAGTTTGCACTAGCTTCTTCATGGGGCTATGAGGAAAGTACTTGAAAACATTTTTTCTCTGTATAATATGAGTTAATATCATCATTGTGACCATTACCATTATCAATATTTGTGTTACAGAGTTGTTGTGAGGATTTTGCTTTGTAGACTTAAAGAACTATAGAATGAAGATGATGATGATGATGATGAAGGTTGGCTTTGTGAATGTTAAATTTAGGGTATTATGGTATTATGGACAGTTGGAGATGGACATATAGAGTTCTTAGGAAAAAGGTCAGGGTTGAATGAAACTTAGAAGTCAACACAAAAATGATGCTTGAAGCTAGAAGAGTGGAGAAGATGGCTAACGTATACTTTATAACTAGAAATGAGAAGTGAGACAAAGACAGTAGTTATTATGGTCATTGCTAGTCCTTCAGATGACATTGCCCTGTAATAGAATAAGAAGGAAAAAATGAAAGGAAGCCATCAAGAGGTTTGCTGAGATACTGATTGCATACTTTCAAACTTATTATTCTTTCTTCCTTGAAAAACCAGCTCTTTATTAAGTTAAAATTACACTGCAATATATTCAACTTTTGACACCTGTGCAAAGTTTTAGAGAAAACCATGTTATAATATATGCACCAGGATACATTTTGGAGAATCTTCCTCTCCTACTTCCCACACTTCATCTTTCTTCTCCAATAAATTATTTTATAAAGGAAATCCTCATCTGTAATCCACATGCACCAAGTAAATAAGTCAGAAGCTTACTGGAGAAACAATATAGCAAGGTGGCCAGAGCTCAGCACTTGGAATCTGAATTATGTATGTCTTAGCTTTGAAACTTATTAGCTTTGTAACCTTGAGTATTCCTTTAACCTTTCTTGGCCTCAGTTTCCTCATCTTTAAAGTGAGGTTAATAAATACAATACCTAGGATTATTGTGAAGAAAGTGGTATATAATAGTAGAAATGCTCAGAGCTACAAGGATACCCATCATCACCATTATTTAATATTCCACTAGAAATGCTAGCTTTTATATCAATAAGAGAAGAAAGAGAAATTGGAGAAGTTAAAGAGGAAACTAAACTATCACTCTTTGCAGATAGATGATATGATGATATACTTAGAAAATTCTAGAGAGTCAACCAAAAAAACCTAGTTGAAATAATTAATAACTTTAGTAAAGTTGCAGGATATAAAATAAACCCACATAAATTCATCACCATTTCTATAAATTTCCAATAAAGTCCCATTAGAAAGAGCTGCATAAATTGAGTATATTATAATGTAATAATGAGTTTGAACCTATCCTGCATATTTTTAGATTTAATCACCAAAAGTGTAAACACCACCACTTTAATTGTCAAGTGGGGAAGTCTGTAACCCACGTGTGCAAGAGTGAGTGACGAATCAAAATTGACTAACTTGCCTCTTGGGCAGTCCTAAGCAAAATGTTTGTTGTGATTGGACACGTAAACTAAGAGGAAGGCACAGGAAGTGACGCAAAAGAAGAATCTTTAAAAGAGAGTGACATCTTCTTATAGGGGAGTTCTTGTTCATTTCTTGGAGTAGGATTTCAAGTTGGAGATGCTGGCCTGAGATCTAAGACCTTGGTGAGACTATTGTTAAATCTCTTCCTTTGTACTATCACATGATAAGTGTAAAAACTGACTCTTCCTGGATTTCTCTGAAGGAACTCTCCTTTCAAGAGAGGCTTTGTGACTGAAGCTTTTGCTTCATTCATCCCTGGCCTTTGGCCCTTAGTCCTCAGGTCAAGGCAGAGGCTTCTCTGACTGAGGACTAGTTAGACCTGCCTGGGCTGAGCCAGGGGCCAGAGCAAATTACTTAGTATGTTAGGTTAGTTATCTTGCCCTATTCTCTCTCTGATTTTCTTACTTTCACGCTCTCTTATTTGTAAATAAACTACCACAAAAGTCATTTTGAGTTGAGGTTTTTCAATAGGAATTGAATCAATTCCTTGGTGACCAAAACTTATAATATTTAGTCCAACCAAACCCTAATTTTCCCCTTTACAGTAAGGAGTCCTAAGAGTCTCAAAAATCTAGTGCAGTTTTTTTCCCCTTAAACCTCTGGACCTTTGAAACATCTTGGAATCAATATTATGTATTGGTTCCAAGGCAGAAGGGTGTAAGGGGCTAGTAGGCAATGGGGGTTACGTGATTTGCCCAGGGTCACACTGCTAGGAAGTGTCTGAGACCAAATTTGAACCCAGGACCTCCCATTTCTAGGTCTGACTCTCTATCCACTGAATCACCCAGCTGTCCCCATGCAGTTTTTTTACTCTTAAATGGCTTAAAACTGCACTGAAACTTTTGGGACGCTTTATATATCTTAAGTGTGACAATTTTCAAGAAGAAACTTCCATTTAATTTAGCCTGAGTTTTCATAGACTCCATTTATCCTATCACATGCCTCCTCTCCCCTTCCCTTCATTGTTGTCTTCTCATACATAGGTGAGAGTATTCATTCCAGGACATTCAGCGTTATGGAAAAATACTTTCCATGATTTCCTTCACTAATGAAACCAAGAGGAGAAGAGGCAGTGTGTAAACACCTCCAAATAGTGTATGCTAGATCCTCTGGGCCTTGGGTTTGTAACTTACAAAGAGTCATCATGCTGTCTCCCACATCTAGTCTTCCCTTGGCTGTTGCTGGCAAGTCCTACTACCTCACAGTGAGTTATGCTGATTTTATCTCAAAGGCAGTACAGGATAAAACCAGTCTGACAACTGGAGTTCTTCTGGCAGAAGAGCCTGGCTCCTGGGTGCAAATAGAAATGCAAGAAGAGAGAAGTAAAAAAGATTCTGGTAGCTTGATGAACATTTGTACATTAGGTCACAGCATCTGAATGGGTCTCAGTAGCGAGCTTGTGCAACCCATATATGAACAGAAATCCCTTCTCCAATATCTCTGTCAAGTGTTCATCCAGCTTCTGGAGAGCTCACTACCCCGAAGCAGGTCATTCCAACAATGGATAAACTGGCATGGATTTTTTTTCCTGGCATTGAGTGGAAAGCTACCTCTCTGCATTTTCTGCTACTGTTCCTAATTCTGCCTTCAGGGTCAAGTAGAATAAGTCTAATCCCTCTTTTCCATGACAGCCCTTCAAATACTTGACTGTAATGATTTTTTTTGTGGCAACAGAAACTAGAAAGAATCCTCTATGTCTAATGATTGGTGAATGGCTGAACAAATTATGATATATGAATACAATGGAATATTGTTGTACCCCCAAGAAATGACAAATATGAAAAATAATAAAGAGGGTTTTGATATCACAGATCTCCCCTCTGAAAGCTGGAAGCCAAAAGAACCCCTGATCTTTCTCTTATTTTATGCTCTCCAATTCTGTCCTGCCTCTCACAGAGAGAGGGAGCATTGATCTCCAATGAGAAGAAAGTCCCATACGAGTGGGCTCTGGGGCTCAAATTATCCAAAGAAACATAGTGATAGTGATTCATACCAAAGAAAGCAGAATTAAAGAGTACATATATGGGCAATTCACTTAAACCCTATTGCCTAGCCCTTACCACTCTTCTGTCTTGGAGCCAATACACAGTATTGGTTCTGTATTTTTATAAAATCCAAGATTTAATTTTTTGTTAGAGAAAAATTTTCAGGGAAAGAAACTTGCTGACTACTTAATCCAGAGAATGAATTATTTGCAGAAAGATGCCTGAAGAATCTACATTGCAATCAAGAGATCCAGAATGAACTTTAGGGTACAATTGATTGAACCGATAGGGGTTGAACAGTTACTTTGAATATACATTTTTATGCCAATCGGGGACAGCCCTCCAATTGGGTTTTTGTCAATGTGCCTAGCAAAATATTGGTTTTGCTTTCTCTCTCTTCCATTCCCCTCTTATCTCTAACTATTGTAGTTAGAAGACCTTTGTGGGTACAAGATGATTATGTAAAGTGATCACTTGGGGTGCTTACCCAAGAATCATCAGGGGGGATTGTGTAAATGGAATTAGCTCACCCTCATTCATTGTTTAGACCAGTGGTTCCCAAACTTTTTTGGCCCCCTTTCCAGAAAAAATATTACTTAGCGCCCCTGGAAATTAATTTTTTTTAAATTTTAATAGCAATTAATAGGAAATATAAATGCAGCTGTGGCCATTACCGCTCCCCTGGATCACTGCAGCACCCACCAGGGGGTGGTGGCACCCACTTTGGGAATCACTGGTTTAGACTCTAGCCATCAGAAATAAAGTCACCCCACCCAATTTGAATTAAGTGGGGAAAGGGGGCAGCTGGGTAGCTCAGTATATTGAGAACCAGGCCTAGAGACGGGAGGTCCTAGGTTCAAATCTGACCTCAGACACTTCTCAGCTGTGTGACCCTGGGCAAGTCACTTAACCCCCATTGCCTAGCTCTTATCCCTCTTCTGCCTTGGAGCCAATACATAGTACTGACTCCAAGATGGAAGGTGAGGGTTTAAAATAAAAAAAAAAAAAAAAATTAAAAAAAAGAATTAAGTGGGGAAGCGGGAAGTCTGTGACCCACATGTGATAGTAAGTGACAAATCAAAAACAAGGGACTGCCCTTTGGGTAGTCCAAAACAGTGTTGAGACTGCCATTTCTCCACTTGAAATTGGAGGTGGATGCAGGAACTGATGAAAGATTCTTTTCAATATGATGGTAACTTCTTCTGGAGGCAGGTTGGCGCTTTGAACTTGGTGTGGAAGGATCTCTGGTGAGAGCTCAGACTGGTTCCCTTTGAATTGTCACATGGGTAAGTTAGGCTGACTCTCTTTCTCTTCCCTTGGCATTTCTGGAGGCTCTAGCCTCAAGGAGGCCTCTCTTCTTAGAGAAGGCCTTGTAGCTAGAAGCCTTGTTTAATTAACCTCTGTGCTCCTCTGCTGGGGCCTCTAAATTCCTACCTGGTTCAGCCTCTGGTCTGGGCCAGAGTTTCTATCTCTAAATTTCCCTACCTTCAACCTTCCTAATTTAATTCCTAAAACCACCATAAAAGTCATCCTGACTTGGGTCTATTTTATTTTGAAATTGAGTTAATTGATTTCTGGCAACCATACCTTAAATATCTAGTTCCCCTCTTACAATTCCAAGATGGAATTCTGGTAAGAGTTTAAAAAAAAAAAAGGAAAAAAAGCAGGTGTAATGGAAAGCGTGGTAGCCTTGGAGTTAGAAGGATTCATTTTCTTTGTCTGTTATTAATGACCTACATGATTTTGAGCATGCATGTTTTCTGACCTCTTTGGGTTGCAGTTTTCTTAACCATAAAACAAGTGGTCCAGACTAGATACTCTAGATCAGGGATTTCCAAAGTGGGCACTACTGCCCCCTGGTGGGTGCTACAGCAATCCAGGGAGGCGGTGATGGCCACACTTTTTTTGTATTACATTCTATTCTGAGTTCAATAAATAGTTTCATAATTTCCAGGAAGTGCTAAGTAATATTTTTTTTTTGGAAAGGAGGTGGCAGGCCAAAAAAGTTTGGGAACCACTGCTCTAGATGCTCTGCTAGGGAAGATTATCCCAAATCAGTGATTCTATGATAATCTCAAAACAGGAAGGTTTTGTTATTATTTTTATAAGTTGCAGTATACTTTATATACTTAATATGTATACTTAAATATATATATAAAACAATTCAAAGATATTTGAAATTTATAGTTATATTTCCAATTATCTTTGATTTTGTGATTATTTTAGAATATTAAAATATGCTTGTCTGTATGTAAAAATCCAGCAGAAAGAAATTCATGGAAGGGCAAAAAGGGACCAAGGGACTTGGGTAGGAGAGAGAAAAACATACCATTCAGTCCTTACACTTTCCAAGAGCAAGGCAATGAATGTTTCTTGGTGAATGAACTGATGAAACAAAGTTATGGTCCAGTGCATTCCAAGAGAGCCCCAATGAGTTAGTTCTTTCAACAAAAGAGAGGTAGGTAATAAAAAGTACCATTAATGGAAAGCCTTTTGAAAAGGAAGAGTGAGATATAGAACTAACTCTGCGCAATAAGAAACTTGCCTTTTTAAATCTAGGCTTGGCTCTGCCCTTTGATATTTAGGCTCATATATTTAGACCTAGTAGGAACCCTTGAGGAAATTCTATTCATCATCACTTGACCTCTCAGGGCTACTGCATGTGCCCCTTCTCCCATACCCCAGTTCAGAATCTCTGAATTGCAGGTGAACTTGTGAACTGCATTAAAAGGGATCACCTCCTCACTAGCAGTTCTTCTACAGGGCATCAAGTCCAACATCCTCACTTCCCATATGAGTAGTTCCATAATAGTAAAACTTATCTTTGTAGCACATTAAAGGCAAAAAAGTGCTTTCCTCACTTCAACCCAATGAGATAAGCATTGCAAAGATGAACATGCTGCCCCCAGTTTTACAAATGAGAAAAATGAGACTCAAATTTGGGTCACACAATTTGTCACAGATAGGAGTCTCCCAATTTACAAGTCCAGCACCTTTTTCTACTATACGATACTGCTATAACATCTAAAACATCTGTGAGGTTAAAACTTAAATATATATCTTATTGTATTTAGAAACAAGGCTGATGTGACTGTTGCAATGAACATAGATAATCAGTCTCTCTGGAGTGACTGAGTCATGAGACTTTTTCCAGCTTTTTTTTTTCTTTAAACCCTTACCTTCCGTCTTAGAATCAATATTCGATATATTGTGTATTGGTTCCAAGGCAGAAGAGCAGTAGGGGCTAGGCAGCTGGGGTTAAGTGACTTGCCCAGAGTCATACAACTAGGAAGTGTCAGGACCTTCCATCTCCGGGTTTGGTTCTCAATCCACTGAGGCACCTAATTGCCCCATAGCCCAGCCCTTTGAAGGACTCGTATCATTTGCAATCTTGATGCTTTCTTCAGCAGCTATATGGCACATTTCTTCCAGTCTTGAGCCCTGGAATCACTTCATCTTAGAGATCTACACATTTCCTAAAGCTATTTAATGGGCTTCCTAACAGTCACTGCTTTTGCAATTCTCATGAGCAGTTAATGATATATCTTATGCTTTTTCCTTCTACAGTTAACAAATCACTCAGATATCTTACTGTTTTCCCCCACTCCCACCCTGCAGAATTTAACAAGTTAAATCAATGAGTTAAATTAAGCAAAGGCAATTGTCAGGAGGGACATATTCATAATAGAAGCTGCTCTGTGCTTCAAAAGAATGGAAAACTTTGGATTCCTAATTTGAACAGAACTTCATTGAGGGAGAACAGTTGTGGTATGAGTACTGGGTCTCCAATGAGAAGAAACAGAGTTGAATTCTGGTTCCAGGACCTCCCATCATGATGATGTTTAGGCAAGTCTTTTCACCTCTTAGGATCTCTCTCCATTTCCTAATCTATAAAATGAGGATGGACTTGAAAGTCTGGGAGCAAAGTGCAAGGTGGCACAGTGGATAGTATGCTGGGCCTGGAGTCAGGAAGACTGCATATCTTGACCTGGTTTGTTTCAGTTTCTTCATCTGTAAAATGAACTGTCATTCAAAAAAATAAGGTAAAGTAGAAATTTGCCTGATTTCAATCAATTATCACAGTTAACTCTTTTTTTAAATTAAAAAAAATTTTTTTTTAAACCCTTAACTTCTGTGTATTGGCTCCTAGGCAGAAGAGTGGTAAGGGTGGGCAATGGGGGTCAAGTGACTTGCCCAGGGTCACACAGCTGGGAAGTGTCTGAGTCTCTAGGCCTGACTCTCAATCCACTGAGCTACCCAGCTGCACTATCACAGTTGACTCTTGATTGGATTCATTAATGTTTATAATTTCCTGCAAAAGGATTCCCCAAATATGAATAGTGTGATCATTAAAATCAGTAATGAGAAGAGAATTATTTTTCCTTTGAAGGTCATTATTTTTCCCTGGGAAAGAAAAAAAGAAAGAGAAGACACTAAAAAATATGCAAGGAATAAAATAAGATTAGTCTCACTGTATTCATCCTTTTTTTTTTTTTTAAAAAAAAAGGCCAATTTGTGGATATTTTATTAATACTTTAAAGAGTATCTGCTGCCCTCTCAATCATATGGCATGTCCTCAATGGAGAAGAATTGCTTGAGACAATGGAAAGTTTTATTTTTGGTTTTGGAGTCAGAGGCTCTAGATTCAAATTCTGGTTCTGATAGTAACTTACTGTGAACTTCTATTACTTAAGATTTCCCTAAGCCTCAGTTCTCTCATCTGCAAAATGAAGAGGTTGGACTATAAGATGGCTTCTAAGCTTCTGTCTAGCTCTAAATATATAATCATTCTGATCACATTTATCTTTTAAAATTTGTTTTTCTTTTTTCTCATCACCTGTAAGATAAGAGGATTGATAATTGGTGAACTCTAAGGTCTTTTCCAGCTATCACTTTCTATGATTTATGTAATTTTCTTTCCTGGCTATGGTCATGGGTGCTAATGAAATGGCCCATTTTTAAAAGCAGTCACATATCAAGTGAATTTATGAATCATCCATATCTAATATTTACTGCTTCATTCTATGCTTCTTTATTGCTCCGTTGTCAAGCTATCAAGGGTTCATTCCATGTAATTGCTTTATAGGTGAGATTACTCATCAGCATTTATCTTTCAGTATTCTTTAGATTATTCATTCATTTCGACAAGGTCAATAAAGACTGAAAGTCTGTCCTATTCCTTAGCACTTTCTTGTAGAAGTGCCCTGAAGTAGCCTCTGAGTTTGTCCAGGCTGAGCACTGCTTCCTCCCCTCCCCACCTCCTAAAGGGGAGGTTTTTGTCCTCAGCAACATTCTCTGTTGGGAAACCCTTATAAAGGACTATGTCTGCTCTCCTGTTTTCTTGTTTAAGGCTAAATGACAGAAACAACAGTCGTGACAGTTCCGTTTGTTGAGGGTATTTATGTTTACAAAGTGCTTTTCTTACAACAGTCCCTTCAGATAACTTGTAAACTCAAAGGAGAAAAAAAAAAGAATTGGATTTTACACCATGATATTTGCTATCTTTCCTCGTTGAAATTCAGGATCCTAGATATTCTGTTTGGGAAAAGACATCAATGAGACTCATCATTGTAGCCACTCGCACATCAGGCCCTCAGGACAGCTTTGTTACAGGGTCATAGATTATATTGGGCAGTAAATTTTGGGAAATTAATTAGCCAACAGTCCAAATGAAAGCTTTTTTTTTCTGCCTCTTTCCCATAAAATGGCTCAGTCTCAGTTCTCTATACTCCCTGCACAGCAGAGGGGTTAATTAGGAGAACTTTCAAAAGCTTAAGCGCACTATAAATTTCTTCCCCAAGCCAGGTGGGTAGATCTGAAAGCAGCAAGATTTTTACTTAGGGAAAGTAAGGTGGGAAAATAGAGAGAGGCTCATCTGATGGAGCCTTGGGAGCAGTAGCATCACCCCCCTCTTCCCTAAATAGGGCAAAACGGTAAGAAATCAGTATGCTCAAATGGCCTCTGAGGTCTGTTTAAGTAAGCTCTAGATTTATTATGTTCCTATGGCTAAATCAACTTTTCTAATTTATGATTTGAAAATATAATAATTTATTAAAAACAAATTTAAGGGGGCAACTGGCTCAATGGATTTGTGAGCTAGCCTAGAAACAGGAGGTCCTAGGTTTAAATCTGACCTCAGACACTTCCTAGCTGTGTGACCCTGGGCAAGTCACCTCACCCTCATTGCCTATCCCTTACTGCTCTTCTGCCTTAGAACCAACATATAGTATTGGTTCTAAGACAGAAGATAATGGTTAAAAAAATTCAGCTGAAAGGGAATTCCTTATTATAGTGGCTCATGGAGTTAATATTATCAATTCATATAATATTCTGGCTTCCTATTTATTTAATTTTAAACCCTTACCTTCCATCTTAGAATCAATACTGTGTCAAGGCAAAAGAGTAGTAAGGGCTAAGCAATGGGGGTTAGGTGACTTGCCCAGGGTCACACAGTAAGGAGGAAGTATCTGAGGCCAGATTTGAACCTAGGACCTCCCTTCTCTAGACCTAGCTCTCAATCCACTGAGCGACCCAGTTGCTCATTGGCTTCCTATTTAAAACTTCATTATTTGTGCTCATTATGCTCTGTTGTTTCTATGTTACTGAAGGAATTATGTATATTATATTTTTGGTCCTCTACATTTTGGTGCTCTAGGGAAAACCTCAGCTGTCCCTAATTAAGGCTTTGCTGTCTACCATATGAGGAATGTCCGTCCTTAGCACTGCTTCTTAGAATCCTGAAGTTTCTTCAGAATTAGCTTGTATCATCTCCTCTGTGAAGGTGTTTCTAGTTCACTGAGATTCTAGTACTCTCTCTCTCTCTCCTCAAATTGTCTAATGTTTACTTATCATCATGTAGGTTTTTAACCCCAGTGGAATGTAAACTCATTAAGGAAGGGGATTTTTTTTTTGTCTTGCATCTAGCCCAACACCTTGCTACATACCACATACCAAGTTTGATTCTTCTTCTTCAATTAAGGATTCCAGTCTGGGAAAATGAGTCATGGAAAAATTAGCTTAGTTCTCTCTAGAGGTTTACAAAGTTTGATTTACTCTTCTCAATTTGCCCAGTTATACCTATGAAAAATTAGCAAAATCACCATGTCAGAGAAAGACAGAGAATCTTGGGTAGAATATAGACAATTTAAAATCCTCCAACCATTTCTTCTGAATAAAGATGAACCTTCAAACTAAGCAAGTTCTTTACCTACCAGATATTATAGATTTCTAGTACTGGTAGGAAGTTTAGAGGGCATCTTATAGAACTTGTACCTGGACAGGAATCTCCTCTACAATATTCCTGGTCAGTGATTCTCTAATTTTTGTCAATTGTGGATTTTAAAATTAATATTCAATATCTCCAAAAGTATAATATTTATAGAGATGTATTAATATTGAACTAGAGAACAAAGAGAGTGTTCCCCACTCACTTCACATGGAAGAGGGAGCTAGGGCAACAAAGACTGGTCACCACTCAATTAACGTGGAAGAAGAGAGAGCCTGGCAGAGTGAACTCAAACTATATACAGATTGGGTAACCACGCACATATATACGAAAGGCAAAAGGAATTGTGGGTAATATAGAAAAGAAGTTTGGGTAATATAGTGTCAGGGGTTCAAGATTTTCCAACTATACACGAAAGACCTCTTTTAGATAATTCTGACTGTTGAGAAATTTTTATTTCCATCAAGATAAAATATATCTCTTTTGCCAATTGATCCTCTTTCTGTTCTCAAGACTCAGAGAAGGATAAATCCTCTTCTGTATCTGTGGTACAATTGAACATAATGGACTTCTCTACTAGCAGCAATGCAAGAATCCAGAGCAAGGCTGAGAGACTTATGTGAAAGAAAATTAGCCACATTCAGAGGAAGATCTGTGGGAGGAGAAACACAGAATTAAAACAACTGCTTGAACACATGGGCTTGTGGGGATATTATTGAGGATGTAGACACTAAACAATAACTCTAGCCCAACTATCAATAATATAGAATTAGGTCTTAATCAATGATACGTGTAAAACCCAGTGGAATTGCGCTTTGGCTAAGAGGGGTTTGGGGGACAGGGAAAGAACATGAAACATGTAACTATGGGAAAATATTAAAAATAGAAATTAAACAAACAAACAAATAAACAAACAAAAAGAATCCTCTTCTGTATGAGTGACCTTAGGATGACTGAGAAAATGATGATCAGACTCCCTCTTTTCTTCCCCGAGTCTTATCTTCTAACTCCTTCTATCCCTAGGTCTTTCATCCTATCTTTGTATGTCATGGTATTTTACTAGTCTTCCTTTAGAAAACTCTTTTTTGATTAAAAAAAAAAACAACTTTTCCATACTAATATACAGATACAGAGATAAGCAATATTTGTGTGGTGTTATAGAAGCAAGGACTCAGTCAGGATGACCAGGGTTCAAATTGTACCTATGTCACATAATGGTCATGTGATCCCTGGACAAACCATTTAAACTCTCAATGCTACCCCTCCCCCAAGACAGTAAGTTGTAGAACAGTTTATGGTCTGCATCAATAAAAGAAACTCATCCATTTATTTATTTATTTGTTTATGCATTTATTTATTTATTTGCTCACTCATTCATTCATTTAATTATTTGTTCATTCATTCATTCATTCATTCGTTCATTTATTTACTTGGTTATTTATTTAATTGAGACTATTTTCCCATGGTTACATGATTCATGTTTTTTCCCTCCCCTCCTCTCAACCCCTTCCAAAGCCAATGAGCGATTCAAATGGGTTTTATATGTATAACATTGATTAAGACCTATTTCCATATTATTATTTGCAACAGAGTCTACATCCCCAGTCATGTCCCCATAATAGAAGAAATTTTTAAAAAACCACAGGTCACAAAGAGAAAACAACTACCTATACAAAAAATATTTATTGCAGCTCTTTTTGTGGTAGCAAAGAATTGGAAATTGAGGGGATGTTCATCAATTAGGGGATAACTGGACAAGTTTTGGTATATTATTGTGATGGAATACTATTGTGATAAATGGTGAGTAGGATGATTGCAAAAAATCTGGAAAGACTTACATGAACAGATATATCAGCAAAGTGAAGTGAGCAGAACCAGGAGAACATTGTAAACAGTAATAGCAATGTTGTATGATAGACAATTATGAATGACTTAGCTATTTTCAGCAATATAGTGATTCAAGATAATTTCAAAGGAATCATGATGAAAAATGCCATCCACCTCCAGAGAAAGAACTGTTGGAGTCTGAATGCAAACTTTACACACTATATTTCACTTTATTTCTCCATTTTTTGTTCCTGTCTTTCACAAAATGACTGCTATGGAAAAAATGTTTTACATGATTGGACATGTAACATCTATATCAGATTGCTTGCTGTCTGTCAGGGGTGGGGGAGGGAAGAGGGACATGGAGGGAATTTGGCTTAAAATAAAAAATGTTAAAAATTGTTTTTACATGTAATTGGGGAAAAATAAAATATTATTTTTTAAAAAATCACATCACAAAAATCCTAGAATCATTGAATTTAGAGTTGGTAGAAACCTCAGCATCCATCTTGTTACAGTAATTTGGAAGGGATTTCTCTATGTTCATACTTTTAACAAGTGGTCATCCAACTTCTTGTTGAAGACATCCAAAGGGAGAGATATATTCTGAGGCAGTTGATTCCATTTTTGGACAACTCTAATTCTTAGGAAATTTTTCTTGACATCAAAGCTAAATTTGTCTCTTTGTAACTTCAACCCAATGCTTTTGGTTCTGTCCCCTGGGACTAAACAAAACAAGTTTAATCCTTCTTCCACATGACAACCAACCTTTCAACTGTTTGTGAAAGAGGAGGGATGGTCTTTTGAAACTCTGGTGATTTCAATGACTAAAAGAGGCCAAGACAAAAAAAGAGATGTGAGTTGTACACTGAGAAAACAGCTTAAGAGACCATGAATTCAATCACTGAGAAAAAGCCCATCTTATGATTCTGTTTTCAACTGCTCATTGACATATGACAGGCTGGAAAATCTTGGTGTCAGGAGAGGGCAAAGCCTGACTTGGTATTCTGTCTCAGTTGCTCGTCTTCATATGCAAGACAAAAGAATTTTGGAATTCATAATTAGAAAACTCTGAATCCCAGAACTGATTTGTGATTACTGGACAAATTTATATTTCCTGTTTATGATGCAGCAGAGCAGAGATTTTGCTTCCTCATTATCTCTGAACTGGGCAGAAGACAGAGGAGAGAGCTCAAACTGTGCAAAAGTGAGGCTTAAAGCTCTATGAACTGTCACATCATGTTGGGGAAGTAGAGAAGATGAACCTCAGAGCCCAGTTGAGGGAGAAGAGCTGGAGAGTCTTCTGCCAAACCTGAGCAACGGGTCTCTTCCTTTCTAAAAGGCCATAACTACACTAGTCAAGAGGCTGTTCGCAAAATCTGAACTTGGATATACTGAAGACAATAGCTATCTTTGAGGAGTAAGAGTAAGCCCAGCCAAATGAATGAAAAACCCATCAGAGAAGAGTAGTAAGCAGGAGTGCAGTCCAATGGACCAATCTTATGCTGCTGGGATGCTCCCCCTGCCTGGTGCAGAGGCAATCTGTTATGTTGATCTTAACAGAGATAATTGGGAAGCTGAAGAGACGGCCTGAAATTAGAAACCTGCAGGACTCACACCTACCCCCCCTCCCCCAGCCACAGGCTTGAGTGAGTAGGGAGGGGTAGGTACTCCTTACTCTCACCCCTCCCACCAAGCAATTGGAAATCAGTTGGAAATGAAGGCAGGACTGATGTCTTCTGGCAAGGCTCAGCAAGGCAAATCTCTAATGATGTTCATTTTCTCAACTTATATTCCCCACAGGTTTGACTAAGGGACAATAGGAGAAGCTTGATGTCTTGTTATCAGGGACAGACGAATCTAACTTGTATGGGCCGGACAGCTGAAGGAAACTTAGCTGAAGTTGGATGTAAGTATCTCCAGAATAATAAACAGGCACTGCTCCCAAAAGATGAAGTTTATACTGATAAAAGAAGAAGGGAAGGCAGGGAAGGGGTTTCAAGGATTTGGATAAGTTCTGGGAAGCCCTGAACTGTTAGGTAGAAACTGCCCCTCCCCCCCAGGAGGGAGTGGCAGACTTTTAGCTAGCTAGCCCTCAAGCCTGTAATTATCACTTCTAATATCTAAATAATTAAATAACAATTATGCTGTTGCTAGAAAGGTCTAGTTCTGTTAAATAAGCAAACCACTGAGCAGAACTAAGATGGTTCTTGCCCCAGATGGCCTCCAAAGCAATCCCCAAAATCGGGAACCGCAAGCAGAGTGACCTGCTCACTTCAACCCCCAGGAATCAATTGTTTAACTGCTTTCCAACTGTTCCCTCACCCAGAGTTCTCGGGATGGGGGGGGGGGGTCCCTTGGAATTCTGGGTGAGGCTTGACCCTGTATCTTGCTGGAATTCCACCCTACCATTTTCCATGTTGCACAATTCCACATAGCTATGGACTGTTCAGTTGAGCAGTGAGGCAGCTTGCCCAACAGTGACCGCCCTCATCAATGTACTTTGAAAAAACAGTTTCTGAGTAGTGCAAGGGTCAGTGGTCACCATTCCTGACTTGTGAGTTGCTCAAGTTACATGTGTTCCCCACACATATGCTTCATTACCATGTTAATTTAAGATGGTCCTCACTCTCCCCCACAGACACTGTGTACAGTACAAGAGAATGTGCCCTAGATATAGGTAGAATGATGAAATTCCTTCTTTGCCTCTTGTTTAATAAATGTTTTAATAAAGAGTTAATAGAGGGACAGCTGGGGGGCTCAGTGGGGAGCCAGGCCTGGATATGGGAATTCCTGGTTTCAAATCTAGCCTCGGATACTTTCTAGCTATACAACCATGGACAAATCACTTAACCTACATTACCTAGTCCTTTTCTACTCTTCTGCCTTGGAATCAATATGCAATACTGATTCTAAAATGGAAGGTAAAGGTTTTTTTGTTTTGTTTTTTTTTTAAAGAGTTAATGGGGTGGTGGCAGGTAGGTGACCCCGTATATTGAGAGCCAGGCCTGGAGAGGGGAGGTCCAGGGCTCATATCTGACCTCAGACCCTTCCTAAAGTTGTGAGCCTGGGCAAGTCACTTAACCTCTATTACCTAGCCCTTAGTTCTCTTCTGCTTTGGAGCTAATACACAGTATTAATTCTAAGATGAAAGGCAAGAGTTAAAAAAAAAGTTAAGGATGTCATCTTGACTGATTTGTTCATGAGAAATACACTGGTGAGGGTCCATGATCTATAATAGCATTAGTAAGGAAGTCACTATCAGAGTTAACCCCTATAATCCTTATAGATTCATTCATACCTCCTCCTCTTTGGAACTTCAGAGTAAATGCAGATTGAAGGGAAATTTAAATTCTACAGGGGAAGTCTGGCCAGGAGGGATGAGAAATTCTCAAGAATGGAATTCTGAAGACTCAAAGGGAAATAATTACAGTGATGAGGAAGAATTAGATTAGTATGGATGAATAGGGAACTCAATCAGAAAGAGCCTCTGGGGAGAATACAGTTCAGTTCTCACCCAAGCTATGGATGCTATGAAAGCATCTATTATCCCCATCCCACATTCCCTACTCCCCAGTATTTTTTTCTCCAGGATAAATTTTCCCAGTTCCATCAATTATTCCTTCAGCAACATGGATTCTAGGACCTTTACTATCCTGGGTATCTTTCTCCCTCTAGCTCTTTTAAAACTGTGACACCTCAATTTGAACATAATATTCCAGATGTGATCTAACCAAGGCAAAGTACAGAGGGACTATTATTTTTTTTATTCCTGGAAATTGCACTTTTCAATGCAGCCCAAAGATCACATTAAATTTTTTTTGGCTACCACAACACACTGCTGACTCATATTGAATTTGTAGTCCATTAAAATTTCTAGATATTTTTCAGAAAAGCTGTCTTCTAACCATGCCTTTCCTATCTTTTATTTGGAAACTGATTTTTTTGAACCCAAATAGAAGACTTTATATTTATTCCTACTGAACTTCATTGCATTAGGTTCATCAACCAATTTTCTGGCCCATCAGTCTCATTTGGGATCCTGACTGTCATCTTATATATTGGTTATCCCCCTTATATATTGGTTATGCTATCCTCAAATTTGATGAGCATACCTCCTCTATGTCTTTGTTGGAGTTATCAGCAAAAAAGGTTAAATAGCAAGGGACCAGGCACAGATTCTAGGAGCACTCTACTGGAGACATCCTGCCAAGTTGCCATTGACCCATTACTGGCTACTCTTTGATGTAATTTTGATTCAAGTAATTCTGAATTCATTTAATTGTATTATTGCCTGGACTGCAGCTCTCTATCTTCTTGCTAAGAATAGTATGAGATCATGTGTAATGGATATCTTATGGAGGAGGGGCTAGAAGAAGGGAGAGAATTTGGAACTCAAAATATTAAAAAATGAATGTTAGCTAAATAAAAATTTAAAAAAGAATAGCATGATGCATCTTAACAAATGTTTTGCTAAAATCCAGGTCCATTGTACAGTTAGCATTCTTGTAATCTACTAGTTTGGTAAGCCTATAAAAAAGGAAATAAGGTTATTCAGACATAACTTATATAATTGTTGCTGATAAAGTCATGTTGACTCTTTGAAATCAGTGCTTCTCTTTTATGGCAATATATTAGAAATAGCACAAATTCTAAAAGATATCTTGTCTTTCAAAATAAGCAGAAGGTAAAAAATAGTCTAATGTAATTCTCTTTCTGTTTACAAGACCTGGCATGTATATAACACTTTAAAGTGTGCAAAAACACTTTATATAGGTTAACTCATTGATCCTCACAACAACCCCAGGGGGTAGGTGCTATTATTACAATACCCATTTTAAAGAGGAGGAAACTGAGTATGTAAGTGACTTGCCCAACTTTACAGAACTAGTAAATGTCTGAGACAGAATTTAAACTCTGGTTTTCCTGACTCTTAAGGTCCCATATCTATTCACTGGGCTTACCTACCTATTTAATCATTCCTAAAACAGCTTGAATCATACCCCGAATCTTTTTTTTTTTTTAAACCCTTGTACTTTCGGTGTATTGTCTCATAGGTGGAAGAGTGGTAAGGGTGGGCAATGGGGGTCAAGTGACCTGCCCAGGATCACACAGCTGGGAAGTGGCTGAGGCCAGGTTTGAACCTAGGACCTCCTGTCTCTAGGCCTGACTCTCACTCCACTGAGCTACCCAGCTGCCCCCAATACCCCGAATCTTAATTTGGTATCAATATTCCTTTCCATTTGTCCTTGGCTTGTTGCCAAGGACAAACTTGCCATTTCCCATCTTAATGTGAAAACTCATTTCTTTATGCTATTTTTCCCTTAAGTCTTAGGTGGATAAGACCAAGTGAGATGATGTAAATAAAGGGTTTTGCAAATCTGGAACTATATGAATGTTATTATTAACATTATTATTATTATTCCAAAATTCTTCCATTCCCTCTCTCAGAGAAAAATCATATCACAGAAATTTCCTTTTCAAATCCATAAAGTTCCATTTTTTCTATTCTCTCTTTGCTCTAAGTCTAATGATTTGATTAATTTCATTTACCTGATTTATAGGCTTTTGGAATATCATCATAACAGGACATTTTATATTCAATAAATATATATTCCCTAGATTCTCTAATTAAATTTGCAATACCTCTCACCTTCTTCTGAAAAATCAACTCATTCATTTATTCACTCATTCCATCTGAGAAATATTTCTCTGCATAAGATATTCAAAAATACTGTTCTAGATGTTGTGAGGAATACAAAGGTCAATATATAAGGGTCCTGCCTTCTAGAAGCTTACATTCTTCTAAGGAGGGATTGAGATACATATCCAAATAACTTTTTTACACAGAAAAGATATTGCTTTAAGAAAAGCATAAATAAAAGTCTGAGGATTAGGTAAGGCAAATATCATATCCAGTTGGCAGGATTAGAAATGTTTTGTGGAGGAGGGAGCATTGGAACTGGGCCTTGGAGAATGGGTAGGGCTTGGGCTGGTAGAGATGGTTGGAAGGAGGGAAGAGAATGAGGATCAGGAGGAAGAAGGGGAGGAGAAAAGAGAGAATGGAGGAGGAGGGAGAGGAGGGGGAGGAAATGAATGAGTAAAAGTTTGAAGGTAGAAAAGTACATAGTTGGGAAACAGCTTAAACCCAAAGGACCATTAATATTTTCATTTTTAAAAAATAAAAAGCTGGAGCACTAGCTTGTCCAAGTCCCTCCTAGAAGTACTCTACCCCAGATGTAGTCTGAACAGCAAGAGAACTGTGGGACTATCAGCTCTTTTGTTCTGAGCACTAGGCCAAAGATCCCATTAGCATTTTTATTAGTCATGCAGCTGCCTCATTTTGAGCCTGAGGTCATTTGACACCCTCTGGCTTTTTTCCCTATGATCATCTGTTAGGCTTAGCTTCCTCCATCCTTGCAACTGCCTATTTTTTGACAAGGTCATATTTATAATGGGAACTAAGTTTCCATCAATATCAACCAGCATCCAAGAATTAACCACTGTTTCCGTCCCACTTCAGCAAGTTTGCAACCTAGCATAGATCAGAGAGGCCAAATCTGTACCCAAGGGAGCAGGTGGCCCACAATACTTTTTTGAGTATGACCTGAACAAGTTTAAAATGTAATTAGTCTAATTAAAATGTAAAGGAATAAATAAATATACAGTAGTACACAGATAACATTAATATGTGATTTTCTGAGCCAATATCCAGCTCCCAGGGATCTCTTTCTATTTGAGTTTGATACCACTGGTCCATTACCTCCCTCTCACTCACAATATTTTTTAAGTCCCCTAAAATATCAAAGTATATTCTTTCCCTCCTCTCCCATGTTGGATCTTGCAAGGATCCTGGATTTAGAATGAACCAAGGGAGCTAGCAAGTCCTGTTGAGGCACTTGGCTTGCTGAGTGTGTCTATAGTAAAATATTTTACCTCTTAGCCCTTTGATAAATAGGAAACCTCTCTGTGGCTGGTGGAATCTTCTGAATCTGGCACCTGATTGGCCTAAACTCACTTTTCTATTACTGCTTCCAAAATGGAGTTTTGTGGAATGTCTCAAATACAATGTTCTGTTGGCCTCAAGTCCCAGGAACCCTGCTTTCTCTGAGCTTCTCTGCTGCACTTAATGGCTGCAATATCCTAACTAGAATCCCCGTTGTCAGGTCACCAGGGCTTGATTCTGGGGCTGTTGGGGATTACTGCCTGTACCAAAAACAGAGAAGGATAGATGAAACAGAATAGGCAGAGACCCCAGGCCCATTTCTCAGATCCCTGGGGTAAAAAGGGAGAAGAGGGAAGGAATCTCCCTTTCCATGTTCAGTATGTGGTGTCTTCGCTGTGGGTGAATTGTGTATGATTTTCACCCTGTGGACACAGCAGAAAAAAGCTTACAGGAAAAAAAAAAAAGAGAATGAGATAATCCTAGTCTAGCAATTTAAAAAATGCAGCCTCATCCATTTGAAGGAGGCTATCCTCCCTAATGTGGCCGAGGAATGTAAAGAAGTAGGATGCCTCCATGATGGGTGATCTGGGCATTCTCCCAGCAAGTCCCCCCTCCCAAAGGAGAGAGAAAACAGAAGTATTTAAGCAAGACCAACCAACATACTGACACTGTCCACATATGCTCCATCTCTCTTCCACATCCACTGTCTCTTGCCTCTACAAAGAGATATGTTTTCTAATCTCTTCTTTGGGGCCCAATTTAGTCATTAGAGTTTTCCAGCATTTAGGGTTTGGACTTTTTTTGTTTTTTGGTGGCTGCCCTTTGTTGATTGTAACTATCATCTACATATAAGCCTGAGAACCAGTAATGAATGGTGACAGACTTTGGCTTAAGCATGATTTGGATTCTTTTCAGAAGACTTGTTTGAAAGCATCCAATATAGTGACCTAGAGAGAAGAGCCTGGAATGGACAATGGTACAAGAGACCCGTGTCCAGCTTAGCAGCTCTCAGACCGGCTTGTCCTCTCATTGAGAGAGTCATGAATGATGTCTATGTATTGAGCTAGTTCAACAGATTGTGACAAAATGTGGCTGTCTCAATGGGTCTTTTGAGAGAAGAGACTTCTCCAGCCTGGTGGATTTCATCTGTTCTTTTTTAAAATTTGTTTTATTTTTTAAAATATTTTTCTATGTTTACATGATTCATTTTCTTTCCCTCTCCTCTTCCCTCTCCCCTCCCAGAGCCCATACCCAATTCCACTGGGTTATGCAAATGTTATCACTTGATACCTATTTCCATATTCTTCATTTTTTTTACCATAGAACTGAATCTCCAAATCATTTATCCATATAAACAAGTGATAAATGATAAGTCATATGCTTTTCTTTGGTGTTTCTTCTACCACAGTTCTTTCTTTCAATGTGGATGGCATTCTTTCTCATAAGTCCTTCAGAAATGTCCTGGATTATTGTATTTCTACTAGTAGTAAAGTCCATTACATCAGATAGTTCCACAATGTTTCACTTTCAGCATTGAGTGTTCTCTTGGTTCTGCTCATTTCACTCTGTATCAGTTCCTGGAGGTTCTTCTAGTTCATGCATCCAGATCATCATTCCTTACAGCACAATAGTATTCCATCACCAACAGATACCACAATTTGTTCAGCCATTCGCCAATCGAGGGACATCCCCACATTTTCCAATTTTTTGCCACCACAAAAAGTGTCGCTACAAATATTTTTGTACAAATATTTTTCCATATTATCTCATCGTGATATTGCTGGATCAAAGTGTATGCATTCTTTTAATGATTTCAGCTGTTCTAAGTCATTTCCTGTTGCCATCACCCAGGACTCCCCAAAGTAGCAAGGCTGGCAGTATTTTTCCTTCTAAGACCACATTCCTGAAATCTATAGACTCCTCTGGTCTGCTGCTGGATGGCAATCTCCTTAAGGGGGTAAGACCAGGACATATTTATCTTGGTACAGAGTAGGTCCCAGGTTGTAGTACAACATCTCCAAAGTCCTTTCTCCTGTACGACTCTGTTTACTATGCTGTGGTAGAATCTTAAAGTGTAGTTGATTCTTAAAAAAGTAAAGGGGCAGCTGGGTGGCTCATGGATAGAGAACCAGACTAGAGATGGGAGGTCCTGGGTTCAAAACTGGCCTCAAACACTTCCTAGCTATGTGACCCTGAGCAAGTCTCTTAACCCCAATTGTCTAGTCCTTTCTGCTCTTCTGCCTCGGAACTGATACATATTATTGATTCTAGGACGAACATAATGGTTTTAAAAAAAATCTAAATTATATATATATGATTTTTTAAAATTTAATTTAATTTTATTTAAAATTTTTTCCACGGTTACATGATTTTTGCTATCTCCCTCACCTCTTTCCTCCCTCCTCCCAGAGTTGACAAGCAATTTCACTGAGTTATACATTATATATGAGCTTTGTTGTTGTTGAGTCATATCTGACTCTTTTTGACCTTATGGACCATACTGTTCATGGAGTTTTCTTGGCAAAGATACTGGAGGGGGTTTGCCATTTCTTTTTCCAGGGAATTAAGGCAAACAGAGATTAAATGGCTTGCCCAAGGTCACTCATCTAGAAAGTATCTGAGGCTGGATTTGAACTGATTTGATTTGGTCTTCCTGACTCCTGGCCCAGCACTCTATCCATTGAGCCTTCCATTTGGCTAACTGTATATATATGTATATATATGCATGTACATTTATATAGACAAAAGCTTAATGCAGTCAAGTGTGTAACATGCACATATAAATGTGTGCATGCATGCACATCCTTATACAAATACACATATGTGCAATTGGTGTAGATGATATGAAAACAAGTCTGCTCTCCAGGAGCTTAGGTTTATGCTGGAGAGACAAGAAACACTTCGTGTTGGCCAAAAGAGCGGTGATTTCAATGATGTGGGCACTCCTGCCCCTAATGCAGGTGGCAATCCCTCCCCAAGTAGTGCAGGCAGCCCAATAGGCTCATCCTCAACAGACAAATCACGTTCTCTTCAGGGAGGCCCAGTGGCGCCCTGGAGCCCACCAGTATTGCTTTGAGCTGGTCAAATTTTCAGGAATTTTGTAAGGCTGTTGTTAAACACGTCCAGTAAGCAGCTCAATGGGCTTCTGCCCCAGAAAGGTTATTTGTTGTTTTACAAGAATTGCTGTTAACCACAGCAGAGTGTGTTCTCAATACACTGTTTTCTTCCTTAAATGATTGGGGCTATAATAATGAATATTTAAAAGGGAACTTAATTGCATTTTGTTTTGATGGCGTTAATACAATTCTGGGAAGAAAGTCTGGAGTAGCTACGAGGTTGTTAGAATATTTTCCTAAAATCATGGTTTGGCACTGTTAAGATCACTGATTGAAATGATCACTTGGCAATTCACTATCTGAAGTAAAATGTTAATCATTAAAAATATTTCTGGATAAAATGTATTCTATTTCTCATCAGTCTAATATAAATTAAAACCAGCTAGAAATTATAGCTATAGAACCTGAACACGAAATTATAAAAATTGATTGAAACCTGGAATCTAGAGGGGTCACATGTAGTTTATAAACTGTTATGCTGTATGGGGGACACTTTAGCATTGTATATGCATTTTTCTTGTTCTCCTTATTCTGGTTGGGCAAAAAGAGGTGAACTAATGCTAATTTCTTTCAAGTCCTTGTTTTAATGATTGACTTTCTTTTTTTAAAAATATAATTTTATTTTAAAAATATTTTCCATGGTTCCATGATTCATGATTTTTCCCACCCCTCTTCCCACCCCCCTCCCAGAGCTGATAATTAATTCCCCTGGGTTAAACATGTATTATTGATTCATGTTCTTAAAGAATTTGCTTTTACATATGATTTATCACTTGCTTATTTGGGTATATGATTCGGGGTTTTGGTTTTATAAGATTACTCTCTTATAAAAATGAATAATATGGAAATAGGTTTTGAGTGATAGCCACATATATAACCCAGTGGAATTCTTGTCAACTCCAGGAGAGGGGAGAGAAGAGGAAAGAGAGAGAGAGAGACAACAGAAATCGTATAACATAGGAAAACTTATGTGTAGATGTGTTATTGGAATAAAATAAAGACAAAATTTAAAAAAAAATTGCTTTTAAGTGCACTGCCATCGATATCAACTAAGATTCAGAAAGTACAAAAATTAATCAAACATACCATAAGAGCTTTGAGAAATTTAAAGATTTGTCCTAGAAAATATGAATCTCGAGTTGAAGATTTGATTAAATCAGATGCATTTAAAGACATTCCATTAAAAAAATTTTTAATGCTCTTCCTAGGAATGTTACTAGAAAATATAATTTAGCACATGATGATGTGATGTGTCTTTTACTAGACAGAAACAATAATGAAGACATTTTGTATTATTGTTATTTATTAGAGCCATCTACTTGTTCTTATGAAGAATTAATTTCATCATGGATAGATGGTGAAAAAATTATATCAATTAAATGAAATTTTAAGACGTGAAATTGATTTGAGCAATTTTCAGAATTTGATAGATAATATGTAGAACCCAGTAATGTTCCAATCTTTGCAACTATACTAAAACCTTAAAAAAAAAAAAGCACTATTGCTATTAACAATGCTAAAGCAGAAAGTGGTTTCAGATTAATGAATATAATTTGTATGCAGGTGAAAAGCAGTTAAAACAGTAGATCACGTATGAGTGATAAATAAATAAATAAATAGATTTATTGGGACAAAAGTTAGAGGACTGAGATGCAACTCCATGTTTCAAATTGTGGTTGAATTACAACAGTAGACTGGATAAGGGAACAAAAGTTTGTCAAAAAATTAACAAAAGTGTGTGGGGTAAAGAATTGGAAACTGAGATGATGAGAGGATGCCTATCAATTGGGGAATGGCTGAATAAGTTGTGATATATGAGTGTTATGAAATTATACTATGCTGTAAGAAATGATGAGCAGGATGGTTTTAGAAAAATATGGAATTTGTGTGAAATAATGGAGTGAAACAAACAAAACTAGGAGAATGTTGCATATAATAATAGCAATATTATTTGAAGAGCAACTATGAATGACTAAACTATTCTGATAATGTTATCATTCAAATCAACAACCAAGGACTTATGAAGGAAAATGCTATCTACCTCTGGAGAAAGGGCGGACATATGGGAGTATGTATTGTATGATTCCTCATATATATATATATATACATATATATATATATATTTTTAAACCCTTGTACTTCGGTGTATTGTCTCATAGGTGGAAGAGTGGTAAGGGTGGGCAATGGGGGTCAAGTGACTTGCCCAGGGTCACACAGCTGGGAAGTGGCTGAGGCCAGGTTTGAACCTAGGACCTCCTGTCTCTAGGCCTGACTCTCACTCCACTGAGCTACCCAGCTGCCCCCTCCTCATATATATTTATATCAAATGTTGGCCTTATCTAATTCAGGATTGGAAGGGAAGGAGGGAGACAACTTGGAACTCAAAATGTAACAAAAAATTCAACAAAAGCATTCTGTGAATATCAGTTGATTATATAGTATTTATAATAAAGCACATTATACATTTTCTTATTATTTATAAATCATGTCCTACATGTCTTTTATGTTCATAAGATTTGTAATAAAATTGTATATATAATTTAAAAAGGTATAAAAGGTGTTTTTTTCCTTCTAGAGAGCTGATAATTAAATACTTACTGCCACACACTGATAGATCTCCAACTCCCATATAAACACTTAAGGTTTCACCCCACAGGAAAAAAACAGAAGCTGCAAAGGGCTCATGGAAGGCACAGAAACACACAAAAGCACTCAAATAGCCCATCAATTCCCCCAAGAAGAGAACTAAACTTGGGGTTAGCACTGAATCAGCTCTTTGAAATTCTGGTGAATTCTCTCTCAATGCCCCCAAGACTAATAATATCAGCTAGAGGTTTAGACTCCCTTTTTAACCTCTCACTCATATCTCCAGGACTGTTGCACAAGCAAGCCTTCTCTCATCAGACTTGAACTGTGTGAATAGCTCAGTAGCTTTGTAGATGTTGTGGAGAAACTATGTAAATCACTGGGGTCAATTCAAAGAAGCAGAGCCACAAATATATATAGGGATGGATATTTGCTGGTTCCATATTGATGTAGAAAACCACATATTAACATTATCTGTGTTCTATTGTATATTTGTTTTGTTAAACATTTCCCAATGACATTTTAATCTGGTTGGACAGTGCTTGATATTGTTGCCTAAGTCTATTTAAGTCTAATATTTATTATTATTAATTAATATCTAGTTAATTGATATCTAATAATATTAATATCTAAGTCTGATATAAAGCAATTTATAATAGTAGTTTTCCTTACTGATAACAAAGAGGTCCAGTCCTCTCATAAACTATATAAGTTATGTTTTGGATTTGCTTTATAAAACATTACCTGAGATCTGCTATTTAGAATCACAGGACTATATTGCTGAATCGTTCCTTAATGCCAGTGCTGTACTGGGTCCTTTGGTTCTAGGTAGAATGTACCTAGGAAGGATTATTGGGGAAAGAATTCTTTTTCTAGGGATATGAGATGGTTCTCTCTCCATTTTCCATCATCAGCCTTATAGATTTCAGTTTTTGGAAGACCAATGAGAGATTCTCCTCTCAAGTATACCTAACACTTGTAAATCTACTTTGACTGGTCAACTGCTCATAGCAAAATACTGCCTGATCCCTTTGGTGGTGGTGGTAATGGTGGTGGTGGTAGTGGTGGTGGTGGTGGTGGTTGCTGCTGCTGCTGCTGCCATGCTCAAAGTTGTAATCCTTTATCCTCAACCAGCCTCTCTTTGGCCCCATGGGAATATTGAACAATAGTCCACAGGATAGCAGGGAAAACTTGAATTTCTTTTCTGGAGGTCTGGGTAGGCTCTGCTTTGATCTCAGTGGGGTACACCAGCATCTATTACTCTGGGACTTGTAGAGTCAATTTTTATTTTGCTGTTGTTGAGTTGTTTCAGTCATATCTAATTCTTCATGATTCCATTTGGGGTTTTCTTGGCAAAGATACTGGAGAGTTTGGCCATTTCCTTCTCCAGTTCATTTTATAGATGAGGAAATTGAGGCAAACAGGGTTAAGTGATTTACCCAGGGTCACACAACTGTAAAGATTTGAACTCAGGAAGATGAGTCTTCTTGACTTCAGGGCTGGTGCTCTTATTTATTATCTACTCAACTCATCAGTTAGCTCAGTCATGAAGAAAGCAGGGCTATTCTTTGTTGCTCAAGTTCCTCTAGTTACCACAAGTATAGTTCATGGTAACAAGTAGTATATAGTTCACCTACACCTGGAGTTCTCAAACTTTTTTTTCTTATGGACCCTTTTGCAGTCTTCTTAGGTATATACTTTTCTCTTTAAAAAATCATTATTAGTAAGTATGCTAATTCTAGTTCATTAATCACAGGACAAAGACCTTATTTTTATTTGTGCAAAATTATTCCATGATCCCTTAATTTGCTTATGGTAGCATCCTTTCTGTCTAAGTCAGTGGTTCCCAAACTTTTTTGGCATACCACCCCCTTTCAGAAAAAATATTACTTAGCTCCCCGGAAATTAATTTTTAAAAAATTTTAATAGCAATTAATAGGAAAGATAAATGTACCTGTGGCCATCACCGCTCTCCTGGATCACTGCATCACCCACCAGGGGGCGGTGGCACCCACTTTGGGAATCACTGGTCTAAGTCATGTACCCATTTTGACCTTATCTTGCTATATGGTGTAAGATGTCACTCTAGGTCTAATTTCTACCAAACTGTTTTCCAGTTTTCCCAGTAGTTTTTGTCAAATTGTGAGTTCTTATCCCAAAGATTTGAATCTTTGGGTTTATCAAACACATGGTCATTTTCTATTGTGTATTATACACTTAATCTATTACATTTGTCTGCCACTCTATTTCTTAGCCAGTACCAGATTGTTTAGATGATTACCTCTTTTATAGTACAGTTTGAGATTTAGTACTGCTAGATTTCCTTCCTTTATATTTCTCATTAATTCCCTTGATTTTTTTTATCTTTTGTTCTTTCAGATGAATACGATTCTTTTTGGTGGTTTAACTAGTATGGCACTGAGTTGGTAGATTAGTTTAAGTAGAAATGTTTCTTTTAGTATGTTGGCTCAGCCTACCCATGAGCAATTGATGTTTTTCCAGTTGTATAGATCTGACTTTGTGTGAAGAGTGCTTTGTAATTGTGTTCAAAAAGTTCCTGGATTTGTCTTGGCAGGTATACAACCTTCCCAGGTATTTTATATTGTTTACAGTTATTTTGGATGGAATTTTCTCTGTTTATTTCTTGTTGCTAGACTTTGTTGGGAGAATAAAGAAATGTTGACGATTTATGTGGATTTATTTTAAACCCTACAACCTTGCTAATGTTGTTAATTATTTCAATTTGTTTTTGAGTTGATTCTCTTAAGTTACCACTGTGTTGTCTACAATGACCTGACTTTTAGACTACTAACCATTAAGTTAATGTTTATAGAAGATTTTCCTAAAATATAGATCTGACCATGCCATTCCCCTGCTGAATATTCAGTGACTCACTATTGCTTCTATGATCAGATATAAACTTTTCTGTTTGGCATTTAAAATTCTTTACAGTCTGGACCAAATCTACTTTTATATCCCTATTGTACATTATTAATACTCATACACTATTTAGTCAAACTGGCTTTCTTCTTCTTCTTTACATATGACATTTCATTTGCCACCTCTATGACTTGCATAGGTTCTGCTATATGCCTGAAGGTTGCCTCTTTTCATCTGCACTTCTTAGAATCCTTTGTTTGCTTCAGAACTCAGCTCACAAACTGTCTTCTGTGTGAAATCTTTCCTGATTCTCCCAGTCTCTAGTCCCTTCTCTCATGAATTTTTTAATTGTTGTTCATTTCAATCATATCTGACTCTTTATGAACCCAGTTTTGGGATGTTCTAGGCAAAGATACTGAAATGGCTTGCCATTTCCTTCTCCAGCTCACTTTACAGATGAGGAAACAGAGGCAAACAGTGTTATTTGCCCAAGGTCACATAGCTAGTAAGTGTCTGAGGCCAGATTTGAACCCAGCAAGATGAGTCTTCCTAACTCCAGGCCTGGCACTCTGTCTACTGATCCACCTAGCTGCTCCTCTCCCTCTAATTACTTTGTATTTATTTTGCATATATGTATATGTAAATATCTCCACTGATAGAATATTAATTTCTTAAAGGAACAGTTTCATTTTTGTCTTCAAAATTTCAATCTCCTAATACAGTACCTGGCACATAAAAAGTGCTCAATAAATGTTCATTGATCGATAAATTGACAAAAATACTATGTAATACTTCTTAGCATTCTCTTCCCCCTTTTCTGCTACCATCACTGCTTTAGCAGATAAGGACTATACAGGTATGAGTGCCATTTGTATTTTTCTTTGCTTCATGAGTTGCTTCTCACAAATAATTCATAACCTACTGGCAACATGACATATGACTTCTTGAACTTATTTAGGCTGGCCCTTGGGGATAAAAAGTGAAAAAAAGAACAGTTTGTTTTTAAGATAGTGTTCAAAGCTTTTTTAACATGACAGAATGTTCTGGAATAGGCCTTTGGATCCAAGATTGTCTTTTTTTCCCCTAATCCGAAAACTTTTAATTAATTAATTAATTTAGAGCACTTTTCTATGGTTACATGATTCATGCTCTTTCCCTCCCCTTCTCCTACCCCACTCCCATTGCCAATGAGCAATTCCACTGGGTTTTGCAGATCCAAGATTAACTTCATGGCATAATGAGACATTGGAGTAAGATTTTGTGGAGGAGAGCCATTAAATAGAAAAAAAAATAAGGATTTAGTTTCAAAAAACTATGAGGAGCAAGGAACATTTTGCACTGATTGGTAAGAGTGTTCTATGTTTGTGTTTTTGCAAGAACAAAGCAGCATCTATCAATGCACAAAGTATAAACTGGTCTCCATTTTACAGGAGAAGGTGAAAGGGCTGGAAAACTAAAATTTTCTGGTTACCAGAGAGAGTTCAATGATAGATGGCAGGAATACTTCAAGAAGGGGCAGCTAGGTAGCACAGTGAATAGAGTGCCAGGCCTGAAATCAGGAGGATTTAGGTTCAAATGTGGCCTTAGATACTTCCTAGCTGTGTGACTCTGGACAAGTCACTTAACTCCAACTGCCTGGCCTTTACTGCTCTTCTGTCTTAGAATTGATAAATATTTAGTATCAATTCTAAGACAGAGGGTAAGGATTTAAAAAAAAATAAAGAAAGGAATACTTCAAGGAGAAAACAAAGAAGAAAAAGAATGTGAAGGAGAAGGGGAATTCTAGCCTTTACTCAAAGATGGGAGGGTGGTAGAAGGTGACCCAGGGAAGGATCATTGAATGTTTGGAGACGTGTAAAGTATAAGACTTCCTGAGGGGTAGGAGTTAGGTAGAGTGGAGAAGGGGAAGAAATGGACCATTTTGGAGGAAGGAGTTTCCTTTATTCCAAGGAATAGTGATGCTCATTCACATGTGATACCCTCAGTAATTGAGAAGTTAATCAGTGATGTCAGAAGAAGAAGATATAGAGTAGTGATGACTGGTGAGTCTCTGCACAGGGGTATAAAAGTGGCTAGTTGTTGATATAACCTAAATAACAGATAATTCTGCATTCTTCTTGGGACATGGATCCAGGATGAAGTAGAAAGACTTTTGAACTTCGTCAGATCTAATGACCACTTCCCACTACTACTGATTCATATGGGGAAATATCATATGCTGTCAGAAGGAACCTAAAAATCATTGCTAAGGATTGTCAAGTCCTGGGTTAAAAAAAAAAAAAAGGTACTGAAAGGGGCAGCAATGTGGCTCAATGGTTTGAGAGCCAGGCCTGAGACAAAAGGTCCTGGGTTCAAATTTGGCCCCAGACATTTTCTAGCTTTATGACCTTGGGCAAGTCACTGAACCCCCATTGCCTAGCTCTTAGTTGTCTTCTACCTTGGAACAGATACTTAGTATTGATTCTAAGACAAATGGTAAGGGTTTAAAAAAATGCTGAAGACCTTAGGGACACAGGTAGTGTTTTCATTAGTACTCCTGGTCAAAAGTAGAGGATTCAGAAAGGAAGGAAAATTAACATCTGACTAAGCAAATGTTGCCTAGGGATGGGATTTGGATTTCTGTACCACAGCTTAAAATAAAGGTATAATGGGTTCCTGGCCAGGGAGAGTTATATTTCATTAAGGCCTAAAAAAAGATATATATCTGGAACCTGGTGAATCTAACCAAAGGAGGTGTAAATCAAAAAGGAAAGGGCGAGGAGATATAGAAACCTGCCAAATCTGCCATCATAAAGAAAAGAATGTACAACTCAGAAAGAAGAAGAACAAAAGAGAGGAATAAAAGCTCATGGGAGAAAATATCCGAGATGAAGGCCAGCAATAGAATGAATGGTTTCATTTGCTTATATATAATGTGCAAGCAAAGTGTGAGTACTAATAATAGCTAGCATTTACATAGAATGTTAAGACTTGCAAATTGTTTTACAAATATGATCTCATTTTATCCTCACAACCTGAGGGGTAGGAACAATTATTATCCCTATTTTAAAGATAAGGAAACTGAATGATTAAGTAATTTGTCCAAGGCCACATAATAAATGTCTAGGGCTAGATTTGAACTCAGTTCTTCCTCACTCCAGGCCTCGCATTCCATAGACTGTGCTACTTTGCCTGCTTTAACTACTAGGAGGCAAATTTCATCTCGTGATTATCATTTGGACCTGGTAGAATGGAAGTCATGCCTTGAATATGACTCTGGAAGTCCTTATTCACAATGAACAACATTGATAAGAAAGGGAGGCAGAGTAGTACAATATATCATCAAAATTGACTTGTAAGAGGAAATCTGGAAACCCTAATAGAAAAGCAGGGTGGAGATCATTTAGAAGAGGATCAAAGGAGAGAGAAACAGAAGCAAGATTGCTTTGGGAATATGCTATAGACCCACTAGATAAAAGGAAAAATTGGACAAGAAATTTGTAAAACATTATAAAACCAGGCAGTGAAGGCAAGATGTTAGAGAGTGATGTGATGCTTTTACTACTTAGATGTCTGCTGGAGCTCTCTGTCTATCAAAAGCAGAATAGCTGATAAATTCTGGGCTTGCCTTAGTAATAATTTCATCTTTCAAAAGATGGAAGAAATGGCAAAGGGAACATTTATTCTGAGTCTTACTGAGCAAGTGAAAGTCACAGGCTCCTGAAGTCCAAACGATAAAAAAAAACCTGGAAGCAAATCCTTCAGAAAGTTCAAGAGAGATGAGATGAAAGTCACGCATAGTCTGACAGGGGAGAATTGATTTCAAAATGTCCACAGAAGGGATAACTCTGATCCAATACGCTAGTATTCTGGAAAGTCAGCTAAAGAGATATGGGAACCTTTCAAGAATAAAATTTTGAAGACACAAATAGAAAGTATTTTGATGAGGAAGAAAAGGGAAAGCTGCCTAAAGGAATCAGTATGTCTATATGAGGATTTGTCAAGTAACTCAGATTAAAAAATATTATTTCGAACTTAACAATCATCAAAGAAAATGGGAATTTTCAAATTCATACTAGAATAAAGAGGATTATACATTAAACTGAAAATATCTGTTATACATAGCTTGTTTTTATTTAAAATATATATACAAATATATATTATTACACACACACACACAACAATTCTACATGTAACTTTTAAAGTTGTCCTACTTGGGGACAGCTGGATAGCTCAGTGGATTGAGAGCTAGGCCTAGAGACGGGTGGTCCTAGGTTTAAATCCGTCTTTTTCTAGCTGTGTGGCCCTGGGCAAGTCACTTGACTCCCATTGCCTACCCTTACCACTCTTCTGCCTTGGAGTCAATAGACAGAAGGTAAGGGTTTAAAAAAAATTTTTTTTTTTTTTTTTAAATAAAGTTGTCCTACTTGTCTGTGACACATTCTGGCTTTCCTTTTGTTCTCTGCTTCTTCTTCTTTTTTTTTTTTTCTCTTAATGATGCTCTAATGATCCTCATTCCTTTTGCTTTTTTTTGTTAACCTACTCCTATCATTCCTTTCTCTTTTCCAAAGCTGGAATGGCTGCAGACAACATGATGACAGATGAAGAGATTATTCTAGAAGAATGAGGAGACAGAGACAAAGATCAAGGTCAAGACAACGGGAGAAGACAGCACAGGAGAAACAGAAGACAATGACGGAGATGACAACAGTGTGGTGGTAAGGACATCAGCAAAAGAGAAGAGGGAAACAGATTGGTTATGGACACGAACTTTGAGACCATTTGCACCATTGTAACATTACACACTGTCACTTTAGTCGCAAAACAACACTACATATTGACAACATCGAGGGAGCACCAAGACAGAAGATAGAGGAAGAATGAAGAGATTACTTTGGAGATTTGGTAAGTATCCAATTCAAACAACATAAACATACAGGACACATTTACCACAATGTCTGCAACATCATAACCAGGTGGTGAGTATTCATGGCAATAAATGAATACAAATAAATCACCTTGCAATGGGATTATAAAATGACTGTACACATTATTAGATCATAAAGTCTTATCTCAGAGGAAGATTTCAAGTATTCCTATGAGATAACATCAGGGACATTTACATACTATAAAGAAAACTAAGGTTTTCTGAGATTATCTTAAGGGGGGGAATCTTCCTAACACATGCTATAAATAGTCTGTATATAGAATGTAAATAGTGTGAAAAGTTTGTACATCATATGTAAAATTTGTACATAACATATATGTAGCATGTAAATAGTATGCAGTGTGTAGATGTGTATATATCTGTATATTACATATAGAAAATGTGTACATTTGTACGGATGTGTATATACCTGTATATGAGTATGTAGTTAGGTTTGTAAAAGGTTTTGGTTTTCTTAGCATAGCAAGTTAATTTTGAGTTTTATTGTAGACAGTTTGGGTTTTCTGTATTAGTATAGGAGTTTTAGCATTATTAAAAAGTCTGGTTTGAATTGTTTCAATAGGATTTATAAGATGCAGTTTACATGGGTTTTGCATAGTTATTATTCTGGATGGGTTTTCTGTAATAGCATAGGATGCAAATTTGTTTTTCTGTAACTTTATTTTCAAAAAAGTTTACATTTTTGCATTTTGGGTTTTTATAATTGTAATGCTTTGGGTTTGCATGTTTGCAAGTATGTTTTCTTTGATTTCTTTCTTTTGTTTCTGGAGGTTCTCTTTTACCTGAATTAGGTCCCTAGTGTAGTTTTAGCACAGATAAGGTGTAGTGTGGGCATAGGATAAGATAAGATTAAGGTAAGACTGTTTTTTTTGGAGGGGGGGAAGAGGGAAATAGAATAATAAGGTAAGGTATAGATTTAAAATTACATAGTTGGCTGTGATCCAATGAGAGAGATTCCCCATTGGCTTGAAGGGGGGATTATTAGGATAAGAATGGTTTTGGGGCTTTGTTCAATAAGTTAAATTCTGAAAAGCTGCCTCAGACTTGCCTTGGAACTTGCAAAAGGCAGTAAGGGTGCTTAGAGTTTTGTGGAATGTTGAAGGGTTTTTTTTTTGAACCAGTTGTCATTCCTGTGGGTTCTTCTCTCACTGGAGCTTGGAGAGAGAGGCTGCTAACCTCTGGAGCCCTTGATGTTCCTTGTGTCAATTCGGGAATACCAGGATCAGAATTCGGTGACTGTTCGTCTATAGTGGGAAAGCTATTACCAACTGAGCTATTACTGACTGAAGAAACAAGAAGATCATTTTTGTCTCTGTGAGTCTGGCGGAGCAAAGACAGACTGTGGCCTGAGCTGGTCAAGGAGTCATTCCTGGCCTACCTGGCGTAACCATGGAGGCAGTACATATTTTGTATCTATAAGGATTTGGACATAGGCTTAGATAAGCTAGATATTGGGATTTAAGAATAGCACAGGGAGAAATAGGAAGGTTTTAAGGTAACTCGAGACACGAAGATGAACTTTGCAGCTCAGAAGGGTATGGGAAAAAGTTTAGTACCCCAAATAGAATTTAGGAAACCCTCTACCTCAACCCTGTTTACTATCTTTCCTCCTTTAAACCTTAACATATTAAATAAGGTTTACTTTTTGTAACCTGCCTCCAAGGAGTTTTTGTCATTTGCCAGAGTTCAACTGCTCCATATCCTACCTCAACTAAATGCAGTTAGATTGCTTTTAATAACAACCGCCACATATAGTAAGGGATTTGGGGGAAAGTTTATTATCCTCCCTTACAGGTGAGAAAAGGAGAAAAACAAAGCCTTTAAAAAAATAAGTATTCAATCATCCAAAACTGATTCTCATATTGGTATTCTCCAAAAATGTATGAGTTATTCTGCATGACCTCTCTGTCAGCAGGTAGATAGTACATTTCATCATCAATCCTCTGGAAACTTCATTGTTGCATTGATCAGAGTTTTTAAGTCTCTCAAAGTTGTTTTTCTGCATCATAAGTTATTCAGATTTCAAAAAGACATATGTAGAAGAAGGAAAAAAAGGAAGTTATGGATGAATACGAAAGAATAGCATAGTCTGATAAGAAAAGTCAGGAGTACTGGTGTCCAAAATGAGTTGAGGTTGATGGTGAATGCTGAGAACAAGAAAAGGGGGCTCTTACCTATATTTCCAGCAAGAGTAAGGCTAGAGAAGGTCCTTCTTAGGGTAAATGATGAAAACAAATGACAGTAAGAAAACTGACCTTTTAAACTCTTATTTTCTTGTTTTCTTTTCTAAGGAGAAGAATATTTGGATTTGGAAAAACAGAACAAAATCAAGTGGCAAAAGTTGAAACAACGTAACTAAGGAAGTCATAAGAGACTACTTAACTTAAGAAATTCAACCTACAATGCCCTGGTGAATTCCATTCTGACTTCTAAAAGAACTGGCAGATATGATGAGTCCATCCTGGTAAGCACTAAGAGGTTGTGGTGAACAAAAGAAGACCATAAGATTGAAGACAAATGCTCTTACTTTTCAAAAAAAGAGAAGAGAGTGAAATTTGGCAAAAAGAAAACTTAACTCTTATTCCTGACAAAATTCCAGAAGATGTTATTATGTTTATTTTTCTGGTTTATTGGTATAGCTAGCATCCCTAGGACTACTATTTTTTTTTACTAGGGTATGAAGAGTTTATTGACACAGTTTCAGATTATGTGTTGCAATTCACTTTTTTTTTTTAAACCCTAACTTCCGTCTTGGAGTCAATACTGTGTATTGGCTCCAAGGCAGAAGAGTGGTAAGGGTAGGCAATGGGGGTCAAGTGACTTGCCCAAGGTCACACAGCTGGGAAGTGTCTGAGGCCAGATTTGAACCTAGGACCTCCCGTCTCTAGGCCTGGCTCTCAATCCACTGAGCTACCCAGCTGCCCCCTTGCAATTCACTTTTAAAAAACAAAACAAAACAAAACAAACTAACCTACCTTTAATTATTATTATTATTTTTTTTACCAATTACATGTTCCTAAGTTATGTGATCGAACTTATTTCCCTCCCTCCTTTCCCTTCCCCTTTCTGGTGTTGGCAGGTGATTCAATCTGGGTTATACATGTATTATCATGCAAAACATTTCCATAATTTTGATTTTTGTGAGTAATCTTATAAAACCAAAACTCCAAAACATAATCCCCCCCCCCATTGAAAAATTGTGTGCTTTCATCTACATTCTAACTCCAGCAGTTTTTTCTCTGGAGGTGGATAGCATTCTTTGTCATAAGTCCCCCAGAATTGTCCTGGATCATTGTATTTCTGAAAAAAGCTAAATCTATCACAGTTGATCATTCTACAATATTGCTGTCACTATGTACAATGTTTACTTGGTTCTGCTTATTTTCACTCTGCATCAGTTCATGTAGGTCTTTCCACCTGTATCTGAAATTATCCTGTTCATCATTCCTTACAGCACAATAGTATACTAGCACCATCACATACCAAAATTTGTTCAGCCATTCCCCAATTGATAGACATCCCCTTAATTTCCAATTCTTTCCCACCACAAAAAGAGCAACTAGAAATATTTTTGTACAAGTAAGTCCTTTCCCGCTTTTTAAAAAAATATCTCTGGGATACCGACCTAGTAACGGTATTATTGGATCAAAGGGTATGCATTGTTTTTTAGCCCTTTGGTCAGAATTCCAAATTGTCCTCCAGAATGGTTGAATCAGTTCATAATGGCCCAATTTTGCCACATCCCTTCCAACATTTATTATTTTCCTTTACTGTCATTTTAGTCGGTTTGATAGGTGTGAAGTGGCACCTCAGAGTTTTTTTAATTTGCAGTCCTCTAATTAAGAGGGATATAGGATGTTGTTTCATATGATTATTGATAGCTTTGATTTTGAAACCTGAAAACTGCTTATTCATATCCTTGGTCATTTGTCAATTGAAGAATGACTTTTATGCTTATAAATTTGATTTAGTTCTTTATATATTTGAGAAATGAGACCTTAATCAGAGAAATTTGTTGCAAAAATTTCCTCCCAATTGTGTTTTTTCCCTTCTAATCTTGGTTACATTGGTTTTGTTTGTACAAAATATTTTAAATTTAATATAATCAAAATTAGTCATTTTACATCTTATAATGTTCCCTGTCTTTTGTTTGATCATAAATTCTTCCTTTCTCCATAGATTTGACAGGAAAACTATTTAATGTTCCCCTAACTTATTTGTAGTATCACCCCTTATGTCTAAATCATATATCCAATTTGACCGTATCTTGGCATAGGGTATGAGATACTGATCTATACCTAATTTCTGCCACACTGTTTTCCAGTTTTAGGATTATTTTGAACAATAATGGTAAGATACTATGGTAGACAGTTTTGCTTTATCTCTGTTCTTAGTGGAAAAGGTTTTAAGTTTTCTCCATTCCACATATGCCGGGTCTTGGATAATTTAAAAGAGGTATTGGCTGAAGGTAACCAAGCACGCATGGTTAGAAAGTTAAATTGTGGATTTTAATGACCAAAAATGTATTAGGAAAATGTTCCTGATGAAGTGTGGTATTTCGTGCAGAGATCACTGGATATACAGGGTGTATGCTATGTTCAGGGATGCCTAGTACCTCTGGTATCAGGGTTTGCTGGGGTTTTTCAGGGCTGTTTTCCTCCTTTGGTGTCTACCAGCCATTCAGCTCTCACCTGTGGCTCCAAGAAGCTGTAGCCTGTGCATTGACTATACCCCCATAAACCGACTGGGCAGGCAGGCTAAACCAAGTTGAGGTTAATTGAAAGGCTTCAAACCCATCAGTGAATTAGGGGGTTATTTACCCTAGGTTGCAAAATCTTCCCCTGGTGGAAGGAATGGGTGAGAACAATTTGTCTCAATGGGCATGAAAGTGAAGTGTTTTGGAGCTTGGTCAGACATTGAAGACATCAAGATCATATACTTTACCATTACCAATCATCTTGATTTATGTTTTGCCACTGGACTTTGATGACTGGAAGAGAGGGTGAGGCTGATGATTTTGTGCAACTCTGCCTCACTTAATTCCAATTTATGTGTGGGTCAAAAAACATAACCCAGGGGGGCAGCTGGGTAGCTCAGTGGAGTGAGAGTCAGGCCTAGAGACAGGAGGTCCTAGGTTCAAACCCGGCCTCAGCCACTTCCCAGCTGTGTGACCCTGGGCAAGTCACTTGACTCCCATTGCCCACCCTTACCAATCTTCCACCTATGAGACAATACACCGAAGTACAAGGGTTTAAAAAAAAAAAAAAACATAACCCAGTAATGTCATTTTGGTCTTTTTTGAATACAAAAGACAACAACCATCCAATTGGACTATACTCAGGTTTACCACTATTACCACTATTATGTGACCTTAGGCAAGTCCCTTTAGCTCTCTGATCCTTAACATTAGTAAGATGGAAATCTGTCAGCTTTACAGGGTTGTCGTGAGGATGAAATTAGTGTATATGAGTGAATTTTGAAAATTCTAAATTACTATACAATTGTAGTTTTTGGCATTAGTGATCAGGACTTTAGCTTTCTGAAGAAAAAGACAAAGGAGTATTCTAGCATGACTAGTAAAACATCAGGGCAATTTGTATGACCTTCCAGTTAGCTGTCAGGGACATGAAATGAATTTATTCCTCCAGAACAAACTATCAAGAAGACCTGGAGAGTTACTGCTATGAGATGATAAGATAGACAAAAAGAAAGACTTTTGAGGGCCTCTGATGTGTTGGTTGAGTGTAGCTGTAGCCTGGTTAACAAAAGAATTGAAGGCACTCCTAGTTATATGTAGTCTTGCAAAAGAAAAAAACCACTACCTTTGAGGTAGAAGATAACTTCAATAGCCAAAAATAGCTCTTCAAGATGGTGCTAGTTCAATAAAATCCAGCAGCAAATGTCAGTAGCATCAAAGAAGAAACCCAGTAGCATAGCATCAAATCTTCCCAAATTATTCATGCTCTTAATTTAGCAATACTAAAGGAGGGAGAATGGAGCTGGTGATTTTTGACCTCCATTCCTGCAGCTATGTTACATTGCTGTCTTCCTTATTGATATGAAAAATAACACATATACTTAAAAATAGAATTTAAGAGCTAGAAGGGACCTCAGAAACTGACTTCCTTGAGAACATCTAGGTAGAAAAGAATCCTTTATTTAAAAATGCTGCAAAGTATTTATGCAGTCTCTGCCCAAAGATCACCAATGAGGGGCAATCCACTGTCCCCAGAGGCACCTCATTCCACTTTTGCTCAACTATTTTCTATCTATTGAGTCTAAATCTAACTCTGCTTTCTGAGGTCCAGAAAAGCAAGTCAACCCCCTTCCACATATGCGAAGACTGTGACATATGCTTTTGTCTTCTCTTCTTCAGGCTAAACATGACCTGTTCCTTCAATCTAAACAGGGTCGTGAATACGAACATTCAGCTACATTTGATTTGTTCTTTATTCAACATTTTTCAAATGAAGAGTTTCAGGCTCATGAAAAGGTGGAGTTTGATCTTTCGTGAAGTCATGGTTTGTTATTAGCATTTTTTCCCTAAAATGTTATCAGTTTCTGAAAGGTCTATTTCCTTTAGCTATGAGTCAAAATAAAACATTCTAATTTAAAGAATTCATCCACCCTCCAAAAGCCTTCATAAACATTAGAGAATACTTTTAGGCAATTGGCACAACCTTTTTTTTGCCAGGCTTTTTTGACAATACAAATATCAGAAGAGCAGATTTTAGTATGATTGTTAAGAAGGAAATTTACCTGTTTAAGTGGCTCTCTTTGAGCCACACAGTATCAGGGTCATTTCCTTTGACCTGAAGAAGTCCTAAAAAGCTCTCCTTTGTAAGTTTCAAAACCTGAAGGGGCATCTCACAAAAATGACTACACGGTAAGAGAAATCTCTCACATCAGAATGGATATATGCTGCAGAGAGAAGCCACCTCTCATAAGTGAGATTTTGATATTGCCCTTATAATGCCATAAGTGGAGCTGAGCTGTAGAGGCACTCAATGTCTCCACCCCAGATTCATTCTCAAAGACTTGATCTACATCCACGCAGAAGAAAAAGCCAAATGTATACTTCATATGTAATTTACTTTTCCCAATGATCTTCTTGCATATCCTACTATCTTGATATCTCCTCTTTCCATAAATTCCAATACTTTGAATGTATGAAGAGGACCCAGTTTTATTCAAGACATCCAAGAGGAGTTATCTACCATAATATATAATATAACATTGTGGTCAACCATGAAATACTGCTCTGAAGAGGAAAGGAAGGGCTTCAAGGAGATATCAAGATATTTGGGAAACAAGGCAGCTAGGTGGCTCAGTGGATAAGTAGCCTGTCCTGGAGATTGGAGATCCTGGGTTCACATCTGGATTGAGACATTTTCTAGCTGTGTGATCCTGGGCAAGTCATCTAATCTTCATTGCTTAGCCTGTACCACTCTTTTGCCTTGGAACTTAATAGGTAAAGGTTTAAAAAAAAATTCTGGGAAATGAATTGAAAGCAAATTTTTTTCTTGTAGAAGTTAAGATCTAGGATGAAAATAAAGCCACTGTGTTTGACCACCTCATAGTATATTCCCGTAGTAAATTCTCCTGGTAATGATATGAGTTGGAATTGCAGAGCACCATGATCTCAGAAGAATTATGACCCCAGGTGACCAAAAAGGCAACAGAAAGCTATATGGTGAATGTAAGTAGACTGTGTGGCGTGTTATCAATGAGGACCTTTTATAACGACTTAAAGGATATGTGTGTCTAGGGAAGAAAATAGAGGCGGGCCAGATATGGAGTGAAGAATAACAGATGGACACCTTGATCATTGTGCTTTAGTCCACATAAAACACTGAAAGCTTCTAGTGCCTAGCATATTCTTAGTTTATTAGTATGTATATTCTCAATGGAGAATTACCCTTGTGATCAGATATAAAGCCCTTTGGAACTTAAAGTTCTTTATGACCTGGACTCTTCCTACTTTTCCAGTTTGTTTTTTAAGAACCTTTACCTTCCATCTTAGAATCAATACTGTGTATTGGTTCCAAGACAGAAGAGTGGTAAGGGCTAAGCAATGAGGTTTAAGTGACTTACCCAGGGTCACTCAGCTAGGAAGTGTCTATGACTAGATTTGAACCTAGGACCTCCCATCTCTAGGCCTGGCTCTCCATCCACTGAGACACCCAGCTGCCCCACAGTTTTTTTTTTTTATACTTTACTCCCCTCCACTGATTCTATAGTTACTTTAGCCTACTTGCTGTACCTAGCCCACAATGCTCCATTTCCCACCACCTCTGGGCCCTTGCACTAGTTGTTCCTTGTGACTCCCTGCACATTTCTGCTTTTTTAGTTCTCTGGCTTCCTATGATTCAGCTCAAATCTCACCTTCAGTAGGTGACTTTCTCCAGTAGCTCCCTCCCCCCCCATTTCCCAACCCTCCCTCCGCCCCCTGGATGCTAAAGCCTTTTGCTGTAAGGCTGCTTTCCAATTACTCTGGGTACATCTTGTATGTGCCTAATTTTTAATATGCTGTGCAAGCTCCTTGAGGGCAGGGTCTGTTTTTCCTATATATATATTTCCAACACTTAACACAGTACTAGCAATGTTATGGTTAAGTGCTTAATACTCACTAATCCTTTATTAAACATTTATGATGTGCCAGGAACTATGCCAAGCACTGCAGATACAAAGAAGGAAAGGAGAGGTAGTCCCTGCCAATTCACAAGACAATTTACAAAAGGAAGCTGAAAATTCAGGGGAAAGAAGGTGCCATATTGAGGGGAGGGTGATGGGAATGAGGGTGAATGATGTTTCTGGGGGTGAAACCAAGCAAAACACCTGAGGATAAATGAAGTCAACTGGGAAAATTTGAGCCCTCTATCAAAGGAGCCCCAGGGAGGAGTTCATTACTCTTATCTGCAGTCCCCCAATCAGAATCAGAAGAAATACTATTGTTCGTTCAGTTGTTTCAGTCCTGTCTAACTTTTGATGAATCCCATTTGAGGTTTTCTTGGAAAAGATATTGGGATAGTTTGCCTTTTCCTTCTCCAACTCATTTTACAGATAAGGAAACTGAAGCAAATAGGGTTGAGTGACTTGCCCAGGGTCACGTGGCTAGTAAATATTTTGAGGCCAGACTTGAATTTAGGAAGATGGGTCTTCCTGATTTCAGGCCTGATATTCTATCTACCTGCATCACCTAGCTGCCCTAAGCAATAATAAATTCTTGTTAATTGACTGATTAATGGAAGGACAAACTCCTACAGGTAATGGAAGTGAATGGATTACAATTGGTATTAATGTCCATAGCCAGTGTGATTAATGTAAGGGTTAAAAATTAAGGTTGGATCAAATATAAGAGAAATGTGGTCACTGAAATTAATATATCAAAAGTCAAATGACTTTTTAGTAGTATTTATTTACAAAATAGAAGGAAAGAGTAAGGTAGAGAAATGAGAAAGAGGGTAGAGTAAGAAATCTAGCTTAACGAGCTAATTATCTTCTCTGGCATCTGGCTTTGCTGTGGCAGGGCTCCAGAAATCCAGCTGGAGAGCCCAGAGGTAAATTAGGTAATCTTTCCAACAGTCAGGAAAGGAAGGTCAGTTTTTTCCACTCACCAACCTAAAGTCCAAGGGGAGAAGATCCAAAAGCAGTCTTACCAGAAGCAGTCTGAGGTCCCAAGCCAGAGTTCCTCCAACATCAAGTTCCAGGGAGAAAGAGCTGGTCATGGGAAGTTTTTGCTATTTTCAAAAACCCTTTTTTGCATCACTTCCTGTGCCTTCCCCCACTTTATGGGGACCAATCGCAGTTTTAGAATTTTCTTAGGACTGCTTAGGGGGCAGTCAGTCGTTTCTGAGTTGTCACCCACTTTAGCACGTGAGATGCAGACCTCTCCCTACTTAAGCATAAAATGGAGTTGTATACACTTCTGGTGATTAAATCTAAAAGTAGGCAGGGGAGAGTTAGTCCCATCTTCACAATTAATGATCATGAATCCACTGAATTATCCAAGTATCTACCATGTATATGTAGGGTTATATGCTACATGGATGATGCATGGCTAGGTGAGCTTTAGTAAACAGTTGTGTACTCTCCTGTTTATTTCTAAAAAGCTATGGATGTGGAGGCTATGGATATGGAGGGTGTTCACCTTCCAAGGGAAAATGCTATCAAACCTATGGTAATGCTCTGCTTTTTGTAAGAGCCTTCAAGGATCATCCTATTGTAAGTCCTTTCCCATATCATCTGAGCAAATCAGTTGCTCAGGGTTCCATCATCTGGGTGGCATCTGTCAACAAATAGAAAGATGTAAACTCTAAATGGAACAAGGTTACCTCAAAAAGTGAGGATCAGAATGATCTGGTATTATGTTTCCTATATTTTAGATTTAGAGTTGGAAAAAATGTATTTCAGTTCCTCTACTCTGTCCCTCTAGGGTTATTTCATATCATTTTCATTATCCTTCATGCTTTCCATACCCGCTAATTATTATTGTTCTATATATTTTCTGTGTTTTGTACCCAAATGCCTCTAAAAGCATTTGTACAATCCCAAATCATCTATATTAGGTGATTTCATATTTTCTCTTCTCATTCCCTTCCAAAACCCTTACAGTTCAACTTCTGACTTCATCATTTCACCAAAACTTCTCTCTCCAAAGTTACAAAAGATCTCTTAGTTGCCAAATCCAATGACTTTTTCTCAGTCTTTTTTCTCTTCAACTCTCTTCAGTCTTTTACAATGCTAATCAATCTATCCCTCTTGATATTAAAAAAAAAAAGAGAGAGAAATATTACTACTGGAGTTAGAGGAGAGAGATTTAAAACCCACCTCTGATGCTTACTATCTATGTGACTTTGAACAAGTCACTTGATCTTACTGGGCCTCAGTTTCCCCATCTGTTCAAATGAATAATCTAGATAAGATGGTCTCTGAAGTCCTTTCTAACACTTTACTTATGATCCCATGACACTTTGCCACTATTCATTATTAGATAGAAGATGCTTGTAAAATGAAGGCACTTACTAGAAGAAATACATTCACAAATGAGATTGACCTACACTAGAAATAAGTGAAAAAAACATATATATACATATGCATATGTATATATACACATAATTTTTAGAGTGCAAAGAATGACATTCAATTGATTTTTAAATGATGGGCAATTGGATGGCTTAGTACTGGTCAGGATTGTCATGGTTAACTGCTGGCCAAGACAAATGAGGTAAACAATTTGGGCAAGCTGGTGCCAGATGACCCAGGAAGATCTTACTGATAATACTGAGGGCACCAAGCCCCAGGCCTGTCATTTGACTTAGCTTGGCAGTGACATATTGAAATCAGGTCAGAACTTTGAGCAGATCTTTGGGGCAGGGTGAGTATTGTTAAAGGCATTCTTGGAGAATGTGATTTGGGATGCCATCACCTATCCTGAGAGGCAAATGAAGAACTAGGACCACCACAGACATAGTCAGTCAATCATTAAGCATTTATTAAGTGCCTACTATATGGACCATACTTTTTTTTTTAAACTCTTTACTTTCTATCCTAATACAATTCTAAGATAGAAAGTCAAAGGATAGGCAAATGAGGTTAAGTGACTTGCCCAGGGTCACATAACTAGGAAGTATCTAAAGCCAGATTTGAACTCATGTCCTCCCAACTCCAGGTCTGGGGCTTTATCCACTGTGACACCTAGCTGCCCATGGACCCTACTTTCAAGCAACAAAGTCATAACCTTTACTACTCTGAAAGCTGAGCTTAAACTGATTGCAGACAAAATCAAAGCAAAACAAAACAAAGCAAGAACAAAAACCCAAAGGAAAGGCCCTTTTACAAGTTCCTTAAAAATTACAAACAAGACTTTAACTTGGTTATGTTTTTCAGGGTAAAGCTTTGGGGTAAAGCAGCTGATGTCAAGTACAGGTTCTGCCATGTATGAACCATGTGTCACTGGGCAAACTATTCTCTCTCTCTAGGATTCTAATTTTTTTTTTCATCTACAAATTCACAAGTTCATATATTTTGAGCAGGAGGGGTCCTTAAGGGCCATTTAACCCAATTCCTCATTTTATAGACAAAGACACTGAAGCACAGGGAGGATAAATGATTTGGCTACAGTCACACAGCTAATAAGTGTGGATGCAGGATTCAAACTAGATTTTTCTGACTCCAAGTCCAGCGCTCTATCCACTGGGCCACCTCTCTGCCTCAGTAGGAGGTAATTGGACTAGATATTCTCTAAAGTCTCTTTCGATTCTAAATCTAGATGATTTCCTCACCATCCTTTTGAGACATCAGCCCAAAATAAATGCATTCATTTATTTAAGTGGTAAAATATAAATATAAATTATAAATATGCTTATTATAAATATATGTGGAACACGGGACAAGCAAAGATTCTCTACTCAAATGCAGCAAAACTTTTGAGTAGTGCCTTGAAGCAGATTCTCAAAGAAGATGGCATTTATCTCAATATAGTAGCTTTTATCAGACACATAAATCTGCTTACAAAAAAAAGGAAAGAAAGAAAAAGTCGATACAAGGAGAAAGAGAAAAGTTGTTTGTTTGCTTGTTTTTTAAATAATAGCCTGTTTTTTTATTTTATTTTTAAATAAATAGCCTGTTATGGAATGTTACTTTGAGTTCTGTTCAAATTAGGGATAAAGGTGGGGCCGGGGTATAAGCAGGAGGTAATTCCTCATTTTATCATCATGTGAGAGGCAGAGAGAGTGCCAACCTCAGACTCATTAGCAAGATGTAGATTTAACTGCCACTTCTGACACCTCTGGCAAGTTGCTGGATGTCTCATTTTCCCAGGCAACTAAGACTGTGAGTTGCAAATAGACCTGCATAATCATGGATTTATAACTGGAAGGAATATTAGAGGCCGTGGAATCCAAGCTCCTCATTTCATAGTTGATGAAAATGAGCCCTGGGATATTAAGTAACTTGCTCAGAATTGCACAGCTGGTGAGTTTCTGAGGAAGAAAGGATAAAGGGAGTTTCTTGCCAAGAGTTTCTTATACCAATAAAATCAAAGTTTCAGTCCCACACCCCTCCTTCCTTGAAAAATAATGTGCATATCCATAATTTCTTGAAGCCTACAAAATAGTCATCAGAGGAAAAAATGTTTGGATTCATCAATGTTTCTTAGTTATCTGTAAGAATATTCCTTAGTAATAACTAATATAATTAATAGAATCAATGGCAGGAATAGGATTTTTTTCCTTTGAAGAGTATAGGAAAAATGATTGATAATACTTATCATAAAATTTTTTGATAATTATTTATAATAAAATTATTATATTGTTTAAATGTAATTTATGTAGTTAAAAGCTATCTGCATCCAGAATTTCTCTTGACCCCAGTAACTCTCTAGCAATGCTGGAGTTGTCTATGAGGTATTTAGGGTTCCTCCAAGTCATAGACCTATCCAAACCATTCTTGTTTTGGGTCTCCACATCCAGGTCTTGTTTTGGGTTCACCCAAGTTTATGTTTTGACTTCTTTTGTGTTTTGGCTTCATTCAATTTTTTTTTTTTGCATGTTTACAGTTACTCTATTCCAATTTACCTTGCTTTCAAGTTGCCATCTTGGCAAAACTGCTTGATTGTGTATGGTTTGTGAGCTTTTACTCTTATCTGAATCCTATATAATGTAAACCTTTTAGAGCCTGGAGAGAAGGAGCAATCTCCTTTCTGATTCGTTGTCTTCTGCCAAAAGACCTGACAAATTTCTTGCTAAAGCCATTTCAAATTTCAGGGTCTCTTTTCATGAACATAGAGCATATTCTTTCTCTGGAAGGGAGAAAGAGAGAAAATGCATAAGCTTAGGATGAAATACAAAACCTGCCTCTCCATGTCCTAAGGAGTCATTTATGTACGTTGAATGAATATTCTATAGAGTTTCTGCAGCTAATTTATATAATGCAGAAATGAATTCTTGAGAGTCAGCCTCTGGGGGTAGAGAGAGAATTGGTTTCAAACTTGGGAAGGTTTCCATTTCTGACACATATTGGTCAGTTGCTCCTGGATAGTCCATTTAACCTGTTAGCCTACCATTCAAATTCTCTGCAACTCTTTTTTTTTTTTTTTTTTTTTTTTTTGCTTTGGAAATGTCACACGTTTAATGTCTCAAAGTAATATTTTTAATACAGAGACTAATCCAGATCCATCAGATAAAATACATAACTCTGTATATGTATGTGTGTGTGGCATATGGTATGTGGTGAGTAGGGGAGAGGGAAGTATTGGGTAGATTGGGGAAGGTGTATTTTAGGGCTATACAATCCGACACAATATGAAACCATTTTTTTGGTAATTCTAGTTAATCTGGCACCAGTTATGATAATTGGAGGATTTCAGCTGTGCCCTGAAAGGGACAACTTTCAAAAATACCCCATCAACTATGTTTGTGAAAAATCTTTGTGAAAAGTTCATTTTTAAAAAGAGTTAATTAACTCCATAATATTTATATATGTATATATATATATAGACATCTCTTTTCACAACAAAATCCAAGTGGCAGCATTATATATGAATAAGAGATATAACATATACATTAAAACACCAAACTGAACCCTCCTTAGGGTTCCCTTCACACAAAGGGATACAGATTCTTTTAAATATAATACTTCTTTAAAAATCTGCCACCAAACAATAGTTTACATCATAGAAAAATAGTATTCTTCTAAAAAGAAATATAGTTACTTTGTTAAAATGGGCTATTTTAAATCAGCAATTTCTTTTCATATAAAAGAATTTCTAAACATCCATACAGAAAATAAAAGTAGATAATACTGAGTGCAAAACACACAATGGCATCGTTTGCAACTGACCAAAATATTTGGTTGCTCCATAAATAATATTCTTAGTCCATTATGGCACAAGTCCTTGTTCCTTAGGAGCTTATAGATATTGCTTTTATTCCCTAAATGTGGTGAGTTTACTTATATAATTAAAGGAAATTATTTTTAACAGTAGGTGGCCAAATTGATTGTAAAAGGATAAGTCTCTAACCTTATATTCATTCCACATTTCCCCACAACTCAAAGTGCAAAAGCACTCTCAGAAACAGTGTGTCTCCAAGATTCCCTCTTATAACCACAAAAGCTTAAGACTTTAGAGATTCAGAAAGGGAGCTAACACATTCACATTCTTTTCCAAATCATTTTTGCAGTATTCTTGTGTCTATGCTTTGACACAAAAGGGCTAGATGAAATACCTAGAATACCTAGCTTCATCCCATTTACACCCTAGTTGCCTCCATCTAAGCGAAAATACCTTGACAAATGTAGGCACAACTCAATCGAACTGCCAAAGAAACAGGTTGTGTCTTCAAAAGTCCAAGATTTTCATTAATTTCATAAAAAAAAAGCTCTGGAGGAATTATTGATTAACTTCTATCGGCAGTGGGAAAGGCTTTATCAATACACCAAAAACTAATGATGATTTCTAAGCAAATGCCTAGGGCAGGCAGGCAGGCAGGCAGATCAACCCCAAATCAGAGAATACTTAATTAGCAGGCTGGGATGTTCAAGATTTGCACAGGCATTTATATCAGACTCTTTCAACTCGGCTAGGATCATATGTATCTGTAAAAGGTAAGAAAAGGAAACAAT
>NC_058131.1:323033915-323084268 GCF_016433145.1 Gracilinanus agilis | reverse complement strand
TGGTATGTGGTGAGTAGGGGAGAGGGAAGTATTGGGTAGATTGGGGAAGGTGTATTTTAGGGCTATACAATCAGACACAATATGAAACCATTTTTTTGGTAATTCTAGTTAATCTGGCACCAGTTATGATAATTGGAGGATTTCAGCTGTGCCCTGAAAGGGACAACTTTCAAAAATACCCCATCAACTATGTTTGTGAAAAATCTTTGTGAAAAGTTCATTTTTAAAAAGAGTTAATTAACTCCATAATATTTATATATGTATATATATATAAGTATATATATAGATAGATAGATAGATAGAGAGAGAGAGAGAGAGAGAGAGACATCTCTTTTCACAACAAAATCCAAGTGGCAGCATTATATATGAATAAGAGATATAGCATATACATATACAAACTGAACCCTCCTTAGGATTCCCTTCACACAAAGGGACAGAGATTCTTTTAAATATAATACTTCTTTAAAAATCTGCCACCAAACAATAGTTTACATCATAGAAAAATAGTATTCTTCTAAAAATCTCTACAACTCTTAAGTTGCAGAGAAGTTACTGATCTACACTGAGAGATGGAATTTAGCCACCAAGAAAGTCCCTACATCCATGAAATCACATGTTTGTACCTGTAAGAATAATGAGAGCCCAAATGTTAGGGATGGAGGGGAGATAGAAAGTCTATATGGTGAGACTCTCTTCTAGCTCTCCCCTCACGCCAAATATATACTCCCAAGACTTTGAGGGGGTGTCACCCCTAAACTGGGTGACCTGGATGGTTGTGCCACCCCACAGGAGTGAGGTTTCCTTATAATATGAGGTATGGGGAACCCTAATTCGATTCTGAATGAGAGCTGGGTTCACGCAAGCCTCCCCTAAGGTCAGTCAACTTCACAGCGGGTGGTCTGGCTCCAAGATGGAGGCAGCTAGACCAAGCTGTGATTTCCCTCTCCCCTCGTTGTCTCTTAGGCACTCTGGAATGCTATCTGACTAATGAATGGCTTTTATTAATCACAATTCAGGGATTGGGGAAGGGGGTGAAGGGGCAGAGGGATTTTGGTGTACCCTCTTCTCTATTTCTATGAGGTCTGTCACTCGGGTGGGAACCTTTGGGGTTCACACTCCTAAGAGTCTCCCCTCACCTCTTCTCCTTCAGTTTTTATTTCTATTTCCCATTTCTATCCTTTTCTATAATTGCAAGTCAAACTGGAAAGGGTCTCTCAGCAAGGTTGGGTAATGAGGAATGGAGCCTAAGAATTGCTCCCTAAATGGAGTCCCAAAACTTTGCTGACTCAGTGATGAAGTCTTGCTGGATGAGAAGCGATGGGATGCCTTTGACCAGGGAATCAGGGTTTTAATGTCCAAAGGAAGATTCTCAGGAAGCCCTCAGGACTGGATTCGAGCTGAGATGTTCTCCTCCTCCCTTTCTCAGTCCTTCACCTGAAGTCTCTCTCCTTCTCCTCCTCCTCTGAAGAATTACCCAGAATTCCCTCTCTTGTCCCAACTGTTAGTAACTGTCACCAACAGCCTTCTTCTGGCTCTTTTTGTCCCATTCCCCATCCTTACATACCTAAACTACCCTACAACGTCAATTTCTAAAGCCTTGACTCAGACTGCTCCTTGTTAAATCAGGACATGCTTATGTGGAACTTTCTTTTTTTATTTTAAGGAAGGTCAACAGCTGACTCAAGTTCTCCTACCACACCTTGGCAATTACAGCAGCTTACCTGCACATATTTGAGATGATCTGCCACCCCTGGCATAGTGTTAATTCCTTCCAAAGATTACTGGTATTTATACTCTCCAAATGAGAAGTCCTAATCAGTAGCACTTTCCTATGTAATCCCATCACACTTCCCATATCTGCTGCCATATTATAGTTCTTTCTTGACCCAAATATCCCTAGCACTTTCATGGCCTGGAACAGAAAGTTTTAGTTAGCACCCGCAGCTTTCTTGTAACTCTCGTTGGATCTGATAGGTTTAGGAATATTAATAATAGACACAAGAATAAGTCTATGATGTAAGGACAAGTTTCTCAATAGTGGAGTGCCCTCTGAGGAATGAAGTTTTTGTCCCAGAGGGTAAATCCCTCATTTCTTGGGCGGGATCCCTTTCTCATAGTCCTTCATGATTCAGGTGATCCTTTTACTAGTCAGCCATGGATGAATAGGAAAGAAGAATTGATACAAAATTTATATGCACTCATGGAAAACTCTGTGGTGGGGATTTTAGGCTCTCAGTTGCACTTTTATATGCCTTATTATTTTAGTCAGATTTTGCTAGTGACTTGTTGCCCTGTGTTGCAGATTGTCCTCATTATGGTTTTGATTGTCATCATTATAGTTTTGAATATGCAGGACCTATAGAATGGAGTACTTTATATGCATTCACATTAATCCCCCCTGTCCAGTAGTAACACATGCTTAGTTTGTAGTTGCCTAATGCTATCACTCAGTTCTAGTTAATAGCATGCAACTTAGTGCTTGTCAAAATGCATTGGCAGATGGGATAGGTAAATAGAGAGTGAGGCCTGGAGACAGGAGGTCCTGGGTTCAAATTTGACCACAGATACTTCCTAACTGTGTGACCCTGGGCTGGTTACTTAATCCCAATTGCTTAGCCCTTGCTACTCTTCTGTTTCAGAATTTTGATACTAAGACAGAAAGCGAGGATTTATAACAAAAATAAATAAAATTATCATCAGGGGCTTATTGGTTGACATTAGTGAATAACATAGACAACTTGGATCTGCAAACACTGGTGCACATATAAGACAGCTGACCAAGTCCTTGGAGACCTCCTTATGTTATTTGCCTCAATGATCTCCAAAGACTATTAGAGGGTGGATGTCAGATTGTTGCTTCTTGTTCTTTTGTTTCCAGTTATTATTAATAATATTAATAGCTAGCATTTATATGGGCAGCTAGGTGATAACAAAGCGGATTGAGTACCAGGCCTAGAATCAGGAAGTCTCATTTTTCTGAATTAAAATCTGACCTCAGATAAGAACTAGCTGTGTGATCCTAGGCAAGTCACTTAATCCCATTTGCCTTAGTTTCCTCATCTATAAAATGATCTGGAAGAGGAAATGGCAAGTGACTTCAGTCTCTTTGCCAAGAAAACCCCAAATGGGATCATGAGGAGTTGGACACAATTAAAATGACTAAACAATAACAGAAATATTTATATGGTACTCTAAGGTTTGCAATACTTTATATATGTCAATTCATTTGATCCTTACAACAACTCTGTGATGTAGGTTCTAGTATTATCCCCATTATATGGATGAGGAAACAGAGATTGAAAAAAATTAAGTGACTTGCCAGCACCATATAGCTAGTTGTGTCTAAAGCAAGATTTGAATTTGTCTTCCCGACTCCATGTCCTTTGATCTTATATGTAGCAAGTTATTCTTGTCCAAATACTGAAGAGTGAAATAGATCAATGCTAGGCTTAGGAATAATGAGATATTTCTGGTAGCAGCCATGGAATTCTAAACTTTTGTGCTCAAAAGACATGGGGTTGGTATATATTTTTAAGCTCTTGCCTTCTCTCTTAGAAGCAATACTAAATATTGGTTCCAAGGCTAAAGAGAGGTAAGGGCTAGGCAATTGGGGTTAAGTGACTTGCCCAGAGTCACACAGAAGCTGAAGTCAGATTTGAACCCTGGACCTCCCATTTCCTGGCCTAGCTCTCTATCCACTGAGATACCTACTCATCCATCAATACTATTTATTGAGATACTAGGTGACCTTTCTACTTGATAGAGGTTCTGTATACCTGGCACTACTTAAATGATAGTTTTAGATGTTATGGGGATAATTTGAGGAAAGGTGTGTGGGATAAGGGAATTAGAAAGAATGTTGTCAGAGACTTGCTAAGTGAGTAATCTAGGTTCAGGTAGGCTGGGATTATGGAGATTCAGAATATAATAGGGCTGAAGTCAGGAGTATAACACAGAAGGGAAACAGAGATCTTCAGGGAGAGGAGAAATTAAACTAAACAGACAAAACAGCAGGCTTTACAGACTGGGACTTAGACTCAAACACAGGCAGAGGGAAATAGACTATACTGAAATTAACAACAGGCTTAGTTAATTTCACAGGAAGGGACTTGTTTTGAAGTTACACCTTCCTCCAAGATGGATACCCCGGCTTCCCTTCAAGCCCAGAGTATGTTGGTTCTTTCCCTCTTCTTCCCTCTCTTAATAACTAACAGACAAATTATACTAATAGGTCTGTTGAAACACAAAAGGGTTTATTATCTTTAAAGGATGATTTGTCAGGAAAGTGCATCAAAGGAAAGCCCTAACAGTGGCCTCAGGAACCTCAGGTGACGGAAGGGAGTCAGAGATGGAGTCTGAGTAAGGACCAGCCTTTAACTCAACTTACAAAATACTATTGATAACTAAAGAGAATAAAAGATGACTGACTAGTTTCTTTATATCTAATACTGTCAAATAACAATTAACCCTTCACAGATTTGAACTCCTCTCTAATTATTCTCCTTATTAACTCCACAGACATATAAGGTAAGGGAGGGTAGGTAGGAAATAATATTGGGGAAGGAAGATATAAAGGGTTTATCCAAAATAATAATTTCTTAAGTAAATATATCAAAGCTAGGCTAAATTTCAATACTACAGCTAGGTAAGGAAGCAGCTCGGCTGATCAGACAACCTCCCTCCATGGGAGACCCTAATCAACTGTCTTTTCCTCAAGATTCCAAACTCCTAACAGCTTTTTGGAACTCAGCCAAAGCTAGAAAAAACCATATGACCCCTTCTCTTTACTACATAGAACAGTAATTTCTAGTTGATTTCACACTTTCAGCCATGTTTCTACTGAACTAAAATCTTTCCAAGTACAGTGGCAAACACAAAATATCTCCAAGTACTTCCTATCATTTACCATAAATTCATACCACTGACAATCAAATGAAAAATGACGAGGACCCCAGAAATCTCTTGAGTATGTATACTATAATTGGTAGAATCCTATTAGCATAACAAAGGCTCTTTTCCTTATCTTCTTCTGACATAAGGATATGATAGTACCAGAGAGTCTGCATAACACATCCTCTATACAAAATTTAAGTAAAACAAATTATTGCCTCATGGAACACTAGCAAGAACAAGCAATACAAGCAAAAACAAGTACATGGAACTAGCAGAAACCCAAGAGGACAATGATCATATATCTGAACCAAGAAGCCTTTTTAATATGCCTGACTAGAGGATGACTTAGCAACATTAGGCCTGGGATTATAACCTGTGCCCTAAAGCCCTAGGCAGGCCAAAGCAATTCACGTACAAGGGTCATACAACATTTAAATCCCGTCAGCAAGTCAGACAACTAGATAAGTAAGCAACCACATAGAATTCCTACTCAAATCTATCTGAAAAAAGTTGAGACTGCATGGAAGAAGAAACAGCCAAAAGTGCTAGATGTCACAAGAACAATAATAAGCAAGGATAAATTATAATTCTGCTTCTGTGTGGAATGTGGTCCCTTTAATTGATGCCATTTTGTTTTTTAAATAATTGATATTTGGTATGTTGTGAATTGCTATGGCCTGCTTAGGATTTTAGGGCATAGGTCTTAGTCCCAGGGCAGAGGATTGGTAAATCATACACTAGCCAGGTATATTAGGGAGACTTCCTGGCTCTGGTCTTTGGACTTAGATCTATGAGAAGGTGTTTATTCCACAAGGATATTTCTGTGTAGGATTAGAATTTTCCACAGTCAAGAAAGTAATTATTGAATGACCTATGGAAGATATATCTGTTATATAAAGGCAAATGAAAGACATGGATTGCCTGCTTTTTTTTCCCCAAAGGAGTTGTTAGAGTAATGGACTCCTCTTCCAGGGCAATGAGTTTCCTGTAGTAAGCTTATTTGAAGAGCACTGAATGTCATGGCCCAAAGAAAATAGCACACAATGGTTGAAGTGATAATGCTGAAGATCCAGGATCACATTTGTGATTGTTTCTTGGCTCTCAGACCAGAACACACTCCTGATGAAAGAGGCATCAGAGACTAGTTGCCTGAGGATTCAGCTAATATACATTGTGATGAAATGAAGACCACTTCCTTTCCTCCCTGAACCTGACAACCTCAAAAGTGAAGGATTGATTATATTCAGATTAACAACAAACAACAAAAATAATATAATTATGCTACAATTGAAGGTTTGCAATGGGCTTTACATACATTGTCCTATTTGCTCCACCCAATGACTCTGTCAGATAGGTACTATAATGCCTTACTGAGTCTCTGGCTGTTCTCATTTCGTCTTAAGTCACTTAACCGTTCCACCCCCAAGATACCTGGACCTGTGGGAGCCGGCCTCTTACACTATTATTATCTCTAGCTTTATAGATGAGAATATTAATAAGGCTCAGAGAGGATGACTAGATAAGCATCACACAGCAAGCATTGGAGGCTGGATTTGAACTCAATTCTTTTTAATTCTTACTTTATTGGTAAGTCCAATGCTCTATTCATCATGCCATGCTACCTCTAAAGTGCCATTTTTCTAGGTGCAAGCCCATGGAAGAGGTGTAGTGGGATAATATTGTCTCTATAGATTGCATCCCTGAAGGGGCATCTAGATAGCATAGTGGATAGAGCACCAGACTTGGAATCTGGAGGGCATGGGTTAAAATCTGGTCTCAGATGCATCCTGTCTGGGTGACTCTGAACAAATCACTTAACCTCAATTGCCTAGCCCTTGCCACTTTCCTTACTTTTGCTTTGTCTCTGCCACCCCAAACAATATATATTCAGGGATTATTACATGCAAAGTATTAAGGTATTAGATACTTTGGGTGGCCCCCAAAAAAAGTGTAAGAGAGAGTTCTTGCTCTCAGGAATTTGCATTCTAGTTGAGGAGAAAAAGGGATCTAGAAGTTTAGTTAGGAGCCCTGTGTTAGAGAGCTGACCCATACGTTACCTTGTGACCCTGGGCAAGTCAGTTCATCTTTCCAAATTACTGCATAGACCCTCAGATCTTTTACTAAAAATTTGATTTTAAGGAAAAAAAATTGTGTAGCTTTTCATTTATGTTATTAAACAGTAAAATACTGTCCAGGTAATATCATAGATAACAATACATATATTTTATGCATTTATGAGTTACTAAACTTTTATAGATATGTAGCCTTTGTGTGTCATCTGCTGGTTTTTTTGGCCAATTTCCTTCCACCTACCTTGAAAGGTAATGGGTATATTCCTTAGCTGTTTCAGAGCTAAGCAAACAAAAAGTAAAATGACTTTCCATGTCGGCACATTAGTATAAGAGGAACAAAGCTGAGAAGACTCAGTAGAAGTGCTAAGACTGCCAGGCCAATGACCTAACTTTTGCTGCTCTAGAAACAATCCCAGATGAGTGTGCACATGTAATATTAGAGCCTGGGTCTTGTGAATAATCAGGATCCACAAGAACACAAGCTAGTTAACTCCACCCGCCCCATTTCACTGCTACATTACTACTCTGTCCTAGGCTCTTTCAGGAATGTCATTTAGGCTTTAGTTTAGCTCCTCCTACCTCTCCGTACCCTTTTTCTTTCCCAGCCCTTGCTCTAATTCAGCTTCCTCTATTCAAGGTCATAGTCATGGTTAAGCAACATATAATTAGATTTAATAGAAGCATAATTAAATATAAAGCAAAAGACATATATTACAGAATGTACCATTCCACTCAGTCTAATGGCCCAAACCCCCTTCCTCATTAGAGGGCAGAAAAAACCCTCATCCATGTTGGCATTCATTTCCCCACCCAAATTATCCATTGTCTGAAACATACAATCATAGGAAATCATTACGTAATCTTAAATATCAGGGCTCCTAGCTACATAGCTCAATATAGTGGGAGATATAGTCTAAACTCATAATAGGTTGGCCATCTTAAAGTTCAGAAATCCTTTTCCATTTTCTCTTCCAGGCCCAACAATTGTTTCCTTCTCTTCTGGTAACTTTCAGTTTTTATTTTCACTTCTGCTATGGCCATTTTGGGCTATTTGCCTCAATGACCCAAGTACCTACCTGCTCTTGAAGTGTTTTATGGTTTCTTGGGTCAGTGCTGCCAGCAACAAGGAGATCATCATGTCTGTGTCACCCTATTAATTCCCCTTTGAAAACTAGTACCACTTTTGTATCAGTAGCTTTCCAGCTCCCTAGATCACCCCATCAACAAATGTACACTTTGCTCCCCATCTCGCCCAAAATATGCTCTTTTAGGGAAGCAAGGTGGGTCAATGAAATGTAGATATTAAGAGTCCTGGCAAGGGGGCTAGAACAATTCTATTATGCAGGTAATTGAAGAAAGGGTCATGAGGTTTCTGTTGTGTAGTTGTTTCTACATCTACGTTTATCATTAATGAGCCCTGCAACCTTGGGCAGGTCACTTCTCTCTCTGAGCCTTATTTTCTCCATCTGTAAGATTCCAGGAATAATGCCTACTCTATCAACTCTTCATGGGATTGTTGTGAAGCTCAAATGAATTCATGTATTTGAAAGTACTATTTAGAAATCTATCTTATTATTGGATAAGGTGGCTTTTAGCATTTTTTTTTGTTTTGTTTTAATTTTAAACACTTAACTTCTGTGTATTGACTTATAGTTGGAAGATTGGTAAGGGCTAGGCAATGGGGGTCAAGTGACTTGCCCAGGGTCACATAGCTGGGAAGTGTCTGAGGCTGGATTTGAACCTAGGACCTCCCGTCTCTAGGCCTGGCTCCCAATCCAGTGAGCTACCCAGCTTCTCCCCAGCTTTTAGCATTTTGATGAAACAGATCAGTGGCAAAATACCAAGACACGACATCTTTAACAGCCTTTTCCTATCCCATTCCGGGTGCCTTATTCATTCTGAACACAGAATGCTCATGGTTATTCAACAAACTTTCCTCTGTCAAAGGAAAGGTTTCTGGCCATAAATATGAATGTCTTCTATCTATATTTACCCCAACATAGCAGATGTTGATTTTTGGTGGGGGCAAAGGAGGAGTGACAAGAGGTGGTGCTTCTAGAAGAGTAAAATAAATTGTAGGGGGAGTTCTTATGGGGGAAAAACTGGGGGATGAATTAAATATTATCAGGGTTCTGAGGAAGAGTAAATAATAGACAAGACAAGACAAGACAACAGACTGGGATTAACAAGTTGGGAAAATACAATTTAGAATGGGTCTGGCAGTTGGAGGCCCAACTGCCAACACACATCCATCTAGCCAGGGAGTCTGTGAAACTAATAAATGAGTAGACTGAAAATAGGTTTTATAAACAGGGGTTTAATTCAATGAACAATAGACTAAAAGAAGGGGAAAGGGGAATGGATTTATCTACACTAAGCTAGAAACTATAGCAGGGCAGGAGATCAGGAATGAAAGTGGGATCCTCACTGCTGAGTCCTGTCAAAATCCAGCTGATACAGCTTTCCCAGGTCTTCAACCAGCGCTCCTTCAGTTGGGGAAGTCAGGGAACTAAGCCCAGGTTAGATTTTATAGTCTCAACCAAAACCTCCCACGGGCAGATGACTTTCCTCTTTCTGGATATGAGGATATCAGGATACAAACTCCACTTCCTCTGAGGTCTCCCAGGGGGTCAGTTACAACTTGTCCCCAGCCACCATGGAGTCTATCTCAGAGAGAGAAGCACAACTTCCTGCTTCCCCAATCCATTTAGAATTCTCCAGCCCTCCTTGCTAAGCCTCCCAGCTAACTAATCTTTAAACATCTTATTAATTTATCTTACAACAGAGTGAGAGTTCCTTACCTCATGAGTCAATAGAAAAAATCTCAACTGAAAAGATTCACCTGTGGAGTTTTTGTGTTTTAAATTTTCTTTTATGTTATGAAGACATATATTAATATAAATCACAATAAGTTTGTTTTCCTTAATATTAGTCACTCCCTTTGTAACCACTGTTACATAATATTGTTATATTGTTACATAATAAATTATAAAATCATAAAAATCAGACATTTTAATATGCCAGGAATATATAGATTATATATGAAATTGTGAACTTCTATCATGTATAGTTTGGATTTTTGAGAAGTTCATATTGTTGTTTGTCCTTCATTTTCAGAGAATCAATGATGATGCCTTAACTTGGGCATGAATTGGATTTAAGTGAGGAAGAATTGTACAAAGTCATCAGTTTCACTCTGTCTTCCAGAGTCATTGAAATCCAGTGGCAAGACAAAAGTCAAGATGACTGGTGATGGCATGGGATGAGGTGAATGACTTTGGCGTCTTTGATGTCTAATGAAGTTCTCAGCTCTCCACAGCACCTGCTTCAGTTGCCTTCATGGCCACTGGAACAAATTCTTCTTTATTCACTGCTTCCATCTGGCCATATTAATAATATAGTGAAACTGTTTTTTTGGTTTGTGAACCTCCTGCACATCTTTTTACCTTCTGTATAATTTTCAATCTTTTGATAATCTTATTTTCTTTTTTTCCCCATTAGCTCTGTTCCTAAGCACTAATACTCCACAGATAGAAACCTTCCCTTAAAAATGTTTTTATAAATGTCAATAAATGTGGGCATTTCCATGTACAAAGAAGAACAGAAAAAGATTGCACATGAAGCCTAGGGTCTCTTCTGTACAGCTACTTTCTTTTTTAAATTTCCATATTGTTCATTTTTGTAAGTGAATAATCTTATAAAACCAAAACCCCCAAACATATTACCCTAATAAAGAAGCGAAAAATCATATGCTTTCATCTGCATTCCTACTCTAACAGTTCTTTATCTGGAGGTGGATCTACAGCCTATTTTTTTAAAGTAAGTTTTCATTTAACCAATAGGGTGTTCCCTTCTAAATTTCTTTATATATCCCATTGTGTGTATTTTAAAAAATGTTGTTTGAAGGAATTTTCTTCTTTTGGGGGCTTTACTATGACTACTCTATTTCCAACAGTAAGTTTCTTCCTCAAATGTCCAAAAACAAATAAACAAACAAATGAGCATATGACTAACTAATGAATAAAGACACGATACATGAATCAATGTGAATAAAAACAAGTAAATGAAGAAATGAGCAAATAAATCAATGAATGAGTGAATGAATAAAAAATAAAAGCTCTCCCCTGTGACGAATAAGCATACTCAGAAAAACCAAATCCATACATTGACTGTTTCCCAAAAATGCATGTCTTATTTTATACATCTATTGCATCACCATTCTGTCAAGAGCATGATTCCTCATTTATCTTCTGGAGTCATAATTAGTCATTGCATTGATCAGAATTCTTAAATCTTTCAGGGCTATTTTTCTTTATAATATTATAGTCATTACATAAATTGTTCTGGTTCTGATCATTTCACACTGTATCAGTTTATAAAGTCTTTCCAGGTTTCTCTGAATATCCTTTTCACATAATACATACATGTGTGCATACATATATATACATATATAAATACACACATACGCTTATATAAAGGAGCAGCATTGCTCCATTACATTTCTATTCCATAATTAGTTCAGGAAAATTGAATGCTATTTCTCTGTGGTCTTTCTTGGTCATCAATTTTCTAAGTGATGGTTAGATGTATCCATGTAAGTGAGCTAGTCTTCCATGTGATCTTCAAGTCTCCATCTTAGCCAGAAGTCTTAAATGCTCCCTTTTAACAAGTAAGTATAGTCAAGCAAAAGAAATCACCAAGATTGTCTGAAACTGTATGTCTCATTCTCAACCCCTAGTCTATTAATTCTCTGCTGCCATGACAAGAGATGCATATTTCATCATCAGTCTTCTGAAATCATGCTAAGTCCCTGAGTGGATCTCAACTCTGTTCTTCCATCACTTAGGTAGGTCTAGGAATGCCAGCCCTTTAACTAAATGGGGATCTGAGCTAAAAATGAAAGACTTAAGTATGGTATGGTGGAAACAGTGCTGGATGTCGAATCAATGGATCTTAACTTAATCTTAACTCTACCATTTGGTTCTTATGTGATCTTGGGTAAATCAATTCATCTCCCTGAGCTTTAATTTCTTAATCTGTAAAGTGAGGAAGTTGGAACATGTGTAATTGAAAATTTGAAGTCTCTGATCTAAACTTCCTGTGGACATTTTGGGTTCTTTGAAACTACATTTCCCATGATCCAACTGGCTTCCTCTCTTGCATAATCACATGGACAGGAAGCATAATAACGTAGAGAGAAGGATAAAGACTGAGGACTGGATTGGCACTGCCTCTCTGGTGACTTGGAGCTGATACAGGATGGGGAGAGAAGGTAACAGGGTGTGGGTCTTTTAAAGTGACTCTTAACATGGCACATGGCTTCAATTTTCTAATGGCTACCAATAAGTCTTTTAAGACCCTAATATTTTTAAATCTATCCTTTCATATCCATTTTATTTCTTACAAACAGAAGGTTTCTAGCTCTCAGTCTCAATTCTTCAAGCTCTCAATCTATGGTCTTCTGTTTTCTTAAAGGACAAAATATCTTCCCATTTCTTCAAAAAAGATATAAAATTACCACTTATCTGCATCTAATAATTATAAAACTGTTCTTTATTTCTCATTAAAATTACAAGGCTCAAGAATACAAACAGGAAAAGGCTTGGTAAGTTTGCTTTTTGGTGAAAGTATAGTTTTTTCTTATTTTTTAAAAATGTTAATTTTAAAATAACTGTCTTTCCTACTTATTGGCTAGAATAATAAACTCTCTAATTCAGAAATGTAAGTGTTGCATCCACTCCTCCAGATGCTTTCATAAAAATGATACATTATGTGAATTAATTTCATATAACTTCTCTTTCCAGAATGTCTTAACAATATCAATATCAGAACTATCTGATAATGAATAATCCCAGCAATATTCTGGGGATAATATTTTAGTGGGCTTGTTGAGAAAAAAGTACTTGTTCAGGTGGCTTTCTTCAGGCCACAGAGCCTCAATGCCATTTTCCTTATCCTGAAGTATTCCCTTCTCACAAGATTGGGTGAGTTTCAAAACCTGAAGGGGTGTCCCACCAAAAATGGCTGCATGGTAATAGAAATCTCCCATATTAAAGGGGATGAATGCTGTTGAGAAAGGGCGCCTCTCATAAATGTAATGATTGGGATTCTGTTTATAAAACCGTGCATGGAGCTGAGCCACAGACTCACCCAAGGTCTCCACACCAAAGTCATTTTGAAACACCTGACCCACATCCATACAGAAGAGAAAGTCAACTTCATGCTGGATATGAGTTAAAATGTGCTCCCCAATGATATTCATGTGCATTATGCTAATGTCTTGCCACTTTTTCACCTTCTGGACTCCAAATACTTTGAATATACGAAGAGGAAGGTCTTTTCTCAAAAGCATCTTGGAAGAGTTATCCATCATGATGTAAAAAATTGACTTGTGACCAGCCATGAAGTATTGCTCTGCAGAGGAAAGGAATTTCTCCAAGTAGTTCTCAATATACCTGGATAGCAAATGGGAAAAGCAGTGATAGCAATAGAAGTTAAGGATTAGTATTAAAACGATGGCTGATGTATTTGCTTATCATGTAGCAAGTGCAAAAGAGAATTATTTACTCTATTGTCTATCCTGAATTAACACTAATTTAAGAACCTCACTAGCCTGTGAAGACAGGATTAACTCTCCTTTGTCCACCTTTTGATTGAATCAACACAAGCTTGAATTAGGTGGAGGAGCTCTCAAACCACTTAGTGAATTCATACCTTCTGAAACTCAATCAGCTAGGATGATTATTCACTTCTCCAGAAGATGAGTTTTAGAAAATTCATACCCTTAGATGACAATTTAACCTTTAGAAGGTGAGAACTTAAGCTTCAAAAGGTGAGAAGTCAATCCCAGAGACACTGTCCTCCTGGGCAATGCTAGAAAATGTGGAAACTGTGATTGGCCCCTGTGAAGAGGAGCCACCATAAAAGCCATGAAATCCTTCAGTTTGAAGCAGATTATCTTTGAGAAGATAGTCTGAAGAGAGTGTCTTCTGGAGATAGTCTTCAAAGGCGTTTCACTGGAGTCTGTGGCTTGGATTGTCAGCTTGGAGTTTGGCTTTAACTTAGACCAGTGATGGCAAACCACTGACACGTGTAGCCATTTTTGATGACACGCAGCCTTGTGCCGAGGATGAAACATTTGCTGTAGTGTAGTGTAGACACTCTGTGCACTAGAGATGACAATTCTACCTATATTAGCTTACCTATTTTGGTTTATTAAATGCAGTTATATATTACAATTATACATTTTTATTTACACTATAAATATTGTGAAATTATGGCTTTTTCTTGAAGTGACACACCACCACAGTTATGCTTGGTTTTTTGGCGAATTTTGACACACCAAGTTCAAAAGGTTGCCAATCACTGACTTAAACTCTGACCCCTGGACTACTTCATTGGTTAAGTGAAAAGGGCTGACTCCTTTCCTAGTTTCTGGAGAGACTAGTTTCCATCTTGGAGGAGGCTGTAGTTGTTGCTCACCACCAGCCCTCCTGGCTGAGGATTAATAGAGGTATTTTCTCTAACCTCTTTCACATTTCTCTACTTTATTGTTGCCCCTCTATTTTGTAAATAAATTTCTGACTCAAGATATAATAAATGTTGGCAATCACATAATTTCATAAAATTATTGTCCTACCATTAAGTTCTACCTTTGTACAAGAACTTCTTTGAGTTGACTTTTAGTTGCAGTGATGGATTGTTAGCCACAATCTTGCCTTAAAACTAATAGTGTGGACTTATTAAACAATGTATGACTATGGAGCAGTTATTCCTCCATATCACAGATGTGGCCATTTTGCGAAGCTCACTGAACCACATAGGGTTTAGATATTACCTAGATATCGTTAGTAGCATACTCATATGTGATCCATGAGCAAGTATTAAATACTTTCTATGTGCTTGGTACTATGCTAAGCCCTGGGGATACAAAGCCAAAAGAAATATTCCTTGTTCTCATGAAACTTTCTGTTGGAGGAAGCCATGATATAAACAAAGCTAGATAGCTAGATAGCTATAAGTATATACAGAATAAATTAAAAAAATGATAGTTAAAAATAAGATGATAACCAGACTCATACACCCACAAAGAAAGTGAGAAGAGATTTACTTATAAAGAAGACTATAAAAACAAAAGGTCTAGAATGTCATGATAAATGATGGAAACAGGGACGAAGAGGTAATAGCACTCCTAGGCTTCTAAAATTATATTATAAATTATATTATAACAGTTATCAAAACCACCTGGTTAAAAAGTAGAGAGTCAGGCCAGTGGAAGAGACTAGACAGAGGAGAACCTGAGACAGTAAAGTTCAATATCTCAGTGTTTAATAAAACAAAAATTACCTAGGAAAGAATTGCCAATTTGAAAAAAAAACTGCTGAGAAAAGCAGAAAGCTGTCTGGCAGAAAAAAGATTTAGAACATATTAGATCTTATCCAATATTCCATAATATACTCTATACAGATATGTGACATTAATATTCAAGATTATTCCATATAAAATTAGGAGAAACAGATAATATACCCATAACAAGCTATGGATAAGAAATATGTTATTGAGCAAACAGGAGAAAGAGGCAACTACAAAAGATAAAATAGGTGTCTGTAATTACATGAAACTAAAAGGTTCTACATTAAAAAAATTAATAAAAATTAATATACAAAAGATGAGAAAGCAAGAAGTCAAATGGGAAAAAAATTTTGTACCATATTCCTCTTAGAAGGGTTTGATATCCAAGCTATATAAATGAACATATACCTATATATTATATATACATTTATAAAACTAAAAGCCATTCCTTTATAAATAACTGGCCAAAGGATATGAAGTTTTAAAAAGAATTACAAAGTATTCTCAACCACATAAAAGTACTCTAAATCACTAATAATACATGTAAATCAAAACAATCCTGAGATTTCATCTCATGCCCTGAAAATTGTGAAATGATAAACACACGAACATGTGTTGGAATTGTGAATTGGTACAACCATTTTGGAAAGAAATTTAGAGTTATACAAATAAAGTATCTAACATCCAAATCCTTTGACCCAGAGATTCTATTAGACTTAAACCTCAAATAAGAAGAAAGTCCCCATATACACCAAAATATTTATAGCATCACTTCTTATAGCAGCAATCTATTTCAGCATATTGATCAGTTGTGTTAAATTTCCCCTCTTTTTCTTTTTTTGTGTCTTTAAAAAATATGATTTGTCATATAAGATGTCTCTCTAAATGGAGATGATGAAAGGCCTGGGGAACGCTATGATAACGTAAAAAAATAAAAGATATTGAGCAATTTTTACTAGCAAAGAATGGAAAACAAAGTAGATGCACATTGTTTGGAGAGTGGCAAAACAAATTGTGGTACATGAATATAATGGGATATTACTCCACTGTAAGAAATGATGAATATAGGAGCATGTAGGTAGCACAGGATAAAGTATTAGACTTGGAGTTGGGAGAACCTTAGTTTAAATGTAGTCTTCCTAATTGTGTTACCCTCAGTGCAATATATTTTAAAAAGATAACAGGCAGGGGCAGCTAGGTGGGTGATACATATGTGCAATATGTGTGTGCATGTATGCATGTATGTCAAATGATATCTTCTCTAATGAGAGAAGAGGGAGAGGGAGTTAGTTACCGGAGAATTTTAATGTAACAAATTAATTAATTTAATTTTTTAAAGTGAACTGGGAAAGGAAATGACAAATTGCTCCAGTATCTTTGCCAAGGAAACCTCAAATAAAGTCACAAAGAATTGGACACAATTGAAACACATGAACACCTACAAAAGTGGTACAGGCTATCTCATGAGACAGTGGACTCTCTCATTTGAGGACTTTGAGTAAAGTTTGAATAATCTTTTGTTAGATGAGTGGTAGAGGCCTTCCCAATCCCTCTTTGTTCCAATGCCTTCCTTCTATTAATTATTCACATTTATTTTATCTACAATTTGTAGGTAAATGGTTTAGATTGTAGCTCATTGAGAGCAGAGACTTTTGCCTCTTTTTTGTACCTTCATCAAAGCAGAGTGCCTTGAAAAGATAGAAGGTATTAATAAATGTTAATTGATTAATTGATTGATTGAGAGGATTCTTTTTCTGGTAGGAGTGAGATCAGAAGGCCTCTGAGGTCCCTTCCGACTCTGACCTTGTGGCTCTATAATGACAGTCAAAGCTAAAATTGAACAACTGAAACAAAAGATGAAAGTTAACAGGGATAAATGTAAAGTCCTCCATTTTAGGAAATCAATTGCATGCAGAATGGGGATGACCTGAACTTCAATTCGCAATTTGTTTTTTCCTCACAGGAAAGTTGTGATGATTAGAATTTAAAAGAGAGAAAAAAAATTCTATAGTAGAAAATCTTCTTGCCTATTCTAAACATCTTCAACAGCTTCAACATTTGATAGTCAACAATCATGTGAAGAGAGCTGTGACAGGGGAGACAGAAGGATTATACAATATTGTTCCTACTCTCATGGAGTTCTCCAACCTGCAGAAAGGGAGTGACATAAATAATTATATTAATAAACATCTGACAGATAAGGAGTTGTTTTTCTTCCCTTCAAAAAGCCTGTAGACATTACCCTGAAGCAAACTCCTCAAAACAGTGGTGCCAGCTGCATCTCCAAACATCATCTGGTCTCCAACCTCTCCTTTATGGTAGTATACAATGTAGAAGCCATTGCTAAGGCCAGGAAGAGGAGTCATGGTGGGGCTAAGATGTGTGTGTGTGTGTGTGTGTGTGTGTGTGTGTGTGTGTGTGTGTGTCCTTTGAAGGACTTTAGACAAAATCCCAATTGATAACAAGTCAATACCATTTCCCTGAATTCTGAATTACTTCTCTTTTGTTTAGCAGGGCCAAGGATTTCTGTGGGGCCATGAACAACACAGTTCATGTACCAAAGTTTCAAAGGGGATAAATTCTCCCTCTATTAATTTTCATTCTTTATCAATACAATGGAATAACCAAGTAGTCAATTTTTCCTAGGAGAGGAAGTTTAAAAATAGGAGCTTCCAATTAATTTTGTGGATCTTTTGAATTAAACTTGAAAATGACAGGCTTCCATATATAGTGACATCATCCCTCCAGTCTGAATCCCAACTGTTAGTCATCATAGGGGACAGAGAGATTGGAAACTCCTTTGGAAATGGTCCTATCTTCTTGGATTCCTATAATAACCAGTACGAAAAAAATGTTTTGTTAAATAACAACACTGGTTCATAGGGTTTTGCTAAATTCATGGACAGTCCCTCCTTCCGCATAAATTTCTAAAATGAGAAAACAGAAATGAAGGGTAGTTACTAGATATACCTACCTTCCAATAGCAAACACCATCAAACCCACAGTGATGTTCTTCTTTGTGTAATAACTCTCTAAGAATGATTTATGGTAAGTCCCTTCCCACACAATAGGAGCAAACCAGTCAGTCACCGCTTTAACATTTGGGCGACTTCTGTTGGATAAAATAGCAAAGCAAATTGAAGTCATTTCTCTTTCACTATGACAACACCAGCTGTTATCTAGGCAAATGAGCAAGATGAAGAATGGCATGGGGTTATGTTTCCTGAGTCCAGCTTTCAGGTTTTCTTTAGGAATGGAAGGCTTGGCATTTCTCAGAGCATTAGCACATAAGCTAGAGGTTGACAATCTTTGGCATGGAGGCAGTGAATGGCATCCAAAGCAATTGTTAGTATCTTATTACTATTTACTATTTAGAAGATCTTAACCTTGGTCCACAAAATTTATTTTTAGTGTTTGGAAAACTATTTTAATATAATTAGCTTTTTTTTTGGTCAACCTATACATTAAAAGTTATGTATTTAAAAATTTTCTCAGAAAGGGTCCAGAAGCTTCATCATACTGTCAAAAGTTAGGAGATCTCTGGTCTTTTTTCAATTCCTTTTGCTGTTTTTTTCCTCTCCTGTCTTTCCTCTCATCTAGTCCTTATTGTCTCTCCTGCCTATGTTGTAGACCTAACAGTGGACTCCTTTGTAAAACAAATCTATCTACTAAGACTGGCTATGTATACAGTGTTTCATGCCTGTAGTCTCTCATTTTTGCCAATCAGAGAGAGAAGGAAGTGAATTTTTTTTCTTGTTCTTTGGGGCAAAGTTTGGTCAGTATATTTACACAGCTACCCCCATCAGTTTTGATGGTGACAAGTATTTCCAGTGAATTACATTGTTTTCTAGGACAACAGGGGATCCATCACCTTGATTAATAGTTCCAGTCCCAAATGGACAAAGCAGAAAATAGCATCCCTCTGATACCTCTTTAACTAGAATGTTTCTCTTTGGAATGGTTTCACTAGTCTGTGTCTATGACTGTGTCTGTGTCTGTGACTGTGTCTCTGTCTCTGTCTCTGTCTCTGTCTCTGTCTCTGTCTCTGTCTCTCCATCTCTCTGTCTCTGTCTCTGTCTCTCTGTCCACAAAGTACAAAGAATCTTCTGGTTGAAGACTCATTTATCTGAAAAAGAGAACCTAGGGATCCATCAGAAATGCTCATGGTCCTCCAAGAAGGTGGTGGTGAGGAAAATAGCTGCAGATTTTGACTAATAAGTATGCAGGTAACAGAGGATTTTTGAAACTCTTATTTTCATTTCTGAGTTCCCTGAAATTAGAGCTGGAAGATACCATAGTTATCTAACCCAACACCTCATTTTAAAAATCAAGATACTGGATGACTTGTCCAAGGTCATATAGGAATTAAGTAGGAAAGCCAGGATTTGAGTCCATGTCATTGAATTGGCTAGGAAAGACTTTAGATGTTAATTAGGCAATTCTCTCATTTGAAAGATGAGGAACTTCAGATACTTCCTAGCTATGTGACCCTGGGCAAGTCACTTAACCTAAATTGCCTAGTTCTTGCCACTCTTCTGTCTTAGAATTGACACTAAGAAAGAAGGTAAAGGTTATTCTTTTTAAAGAAAGAAATATGAGGAAACAGAATCAGAAAGGAGAAGTAATTTGCCCAAGGTCATTCAAGTAGGGTTTTTTATTTTGTCTTCTCTCTGAACTTTTAAAAAATATTTTATTACATTTGGAAACAATTTTTAACATTAATTCTTTAAAATTTTGAGTTACAAATTCTCTCCCTTCCTCTTTTCCCTCCTCCTTCATTGAGATGGCATGCAATTTGAAAGAATCTATACATGTACAGCTATGCAAATGTCAATACTGTCTATGTTGTTTAAGAAGTCACAGACCAAAATAACATTTAAAAAAACCATGAAAAAAAGTGAAAAAAATAATATACTCAAATTGGTATTCAGACTCCAGCAGTTCTTTCTCTGGAGGTGGATAGCATTTTTCATCATAAGTCCTTCAGAATTATCTTGGATCTTTGTGTCACTGAGAACTGTTACTGTGTACAATGGTAGAGCTTTGATTCAAGCCCTTGATTTATTGGGGTTGATTCTCTAATACTATTGGCTAGGTAATCTTCCCCCTACCCCAACATTATCAGTCAAGAATCATTATAGTAAGCTTGATCACATGGGTTGATGGGGATATGATTGGGGAAGTTGACTCCAAACGATCACCCTAATGCAAATATCAATAATATGGTAATAAGTCTCTATCAATGACACATGTAAAACCCAGTGGAATTGTGCCTGGGCTACAGAAGGGGGAGGGAGTAGGGGAGGGAAAGAATATGAATCTTGTAACCATGGAAAAATATTCTAAACTTATTAAATAAAATTTTCCAAAAAAAAAAAAAAGAATCATTATAGTAAGACAACCTTAGAGAATATATAGAAGGGAGTATTTCCCAGGGTGGGACAATAAAAATAGTATAAGACATTCCCCATCAAAACTCTGTGACATACTCTCCCACAAATACATACAGATTATAGGGGAAAGTAGACTTAAGTTTAGAGAGAATGTGTGCTAAAGAGGTAACCCACAGCCCCTGATTGCTAGAAGTCCATTTCTCCCATTTTGGGATCCTCAAGAAGTTTCCTTTAGGTATGTTATAGTTTCTCAGCTAGGCTCCTTGTGGAACCATGAATCTATTCCTAGTCTGTGACTAGATCCCAATGTAGACACTTTGGTTAGCTGATCTGGCAATGTCATTAGGATATCAATAGGAATATGGGAAGTCTCATATCCTCTGGACTCTTCAAAGTTCTCTTTTGACCAAAGCTGGGGAATGGAAAGAAGACCTAGGCCAAAGTTGAATTCATCTAAGATCTCTCTTTCCTCCTCCTCCAATGTTTCTACCTCAGAGATTTTACTGGAATGCCAAACCTGGTCCTACTTCTGGAATGACTGCCTTCTCAACTCAATGATTTATAAATGAATGCTAGGGTATGACCAAGTTTCTTTAATCTAGTTGAATTCTCCTTTCTGTTCAGCATCCCTCTAGTTCCAAGTATTTTTCGTACTTAGTCTATGCCTATGGTTGGTTGATTGGCTGATTATTTCATCTGGTTAAAGCCCCAGATTATTTTATCACTTACTTTAAGTGGGTAAGGTATTTTGATTAAGTAAACCAATTGATATAACACTTACCCATGGAAGGCCATAATGATGTGCATATCTCTCTCAGAGATCACAGATCCATCCAAGTATTTTTTTTTTAAACCTTTACCTTCCATCTTAGAATCAATACAGTGTATTTGTTCAAAGGAAGAAGAACTTTCCCAGGGTCACATAGCTGTGAAATGTCTATGGCTAGATTTGAACATGGGACCTCCTATTTCTAGGCCTGGCTCTCAATCCACTGAGCTACCTCCATCCAAGCACTGAATGAATGTTTGCCTTCCCTATTTCACTTGGTTTTTGTGATGAACATATAAGATCATAGGCTCATGGACTGAAAAGTAGAAAGGATTTTATAGGTCATTTAGTCCAACTCTTATATCTTGTAAATGAGGTAACACCGTGGTTAAATAACTTGTACAGTAAATAGGAAGTTAAATTTGAATCCAGATCTGCTGTCTTCAAATTCAGGGCCATTTCTCCTGAAAAAGTCAGGGCTCTTTCCATTGCCTCCAAGGTGGTATTTCTAGTATTTCAGAGACTCCCAAGAAGCAGTGTACTACCTCTACAGTATGTATAAAGTACTTTGTGAAGAATGATGCACATGGCATCTGTTATTATGTGATTTCCTGGCCCTGTAATCTATGTCCATTTCCTCTTGAATGTCTGCTAGCAAATTAGGTCAATTCAATTGCTTTGCCATAATCAAATTTCATTCAAGATTTATTTACACGTCTGTTATGTACAAGGGACTGTGCCCTAATTAGCTCAACCCCAACATCGATCCCTCCTTTTTACCCTACATCTCAGCAACTCAAGACACACTGGTTTACGCCATTGGCAGTTGAGTCCACTGAGTGGTGAATAAGCCTCTCTAAGTAAACATCCTTCTCCCATCGCAATTATTCCCCTGTGCTGTTGCTGTTGCCACCTGATACCACTTGCTGGTTGCTGCCCTGAGTATTTACTTCATGTAGGGCAGAGGTTTTGCTCTTACCTAGGATTAAACCAGTCTGATAGCAGAAGCCCACTGGATTGATGAGGTGTTTTTAGCTGGTTCACTCTGAGTGCAAACAGAAAAAGCGAGATGGTGATTATGAGGGCATTGGCTATTATTTGATTATAATAGATTTGTAAATGTTTGCCAGATCAAACAATTTATTGTGAGACATCAAACGCATTTTCAATTGGATTCAGAGCATTGCATTAGACAGGAGGGATAATACAAAGATAAATGAGGTAAGGGTCTTAGACTCATAGCAGCTTCCCACCTAGTAGGATCTCTGACACAAATGCTAAGAATAATAGAAAAGAGAACATGTGTGTAAGAGAGATAAAGATAGAATGAATTATGAAGCTCACAGAAGGAAGAAAGATCATTTTCAATTATAGGGGATGAGGGAAGGCTAATATTGCACTTGGGTTTTGAGTGATGGGTAAGATTTCCTTAAGCAAGACAGTTAACTCCTCTGAGTCTGTTTTCTCATCTGTAAAATAAAGGAAATTGGACTATAGCTGATCTCTAAAGTGCTAAATACCTTAGATGAAGGGAAAGAAAATTCAGATAAAGGGAAGGAGACTAAAGTAATGGAGGTGAGAAAGTAAGGATCTAGAGGTAAACCATCTGGTTGAATCTCTTGATTTTTTTTATAGAAGAGAAAACTGAGGCTCAGAGGAATTAAGTAACTTCATAGAGTCATAACTTTAGAGCTGGAAATAATCTCACAGACCACCTAGTCCAACCATGTAATTTTATAGATGAAGAAACTGAAGCCCAGGAATGTTAAAGGACTTAACAAGGACTCACACCCAAGTCCTCTGACTTTTAACCAGGGATCTTTTTGCTTCATCATGCTGTAGAAGAGAAAATCTTACATAGACAAGTTTGAACAGAGTTTAGTGTACACACAAAGGGAATAGGGTAAGGACTAGTATGTATAAGTGGTATTAAGATGGAAAAAGTAGGCTCTTTCTAGACTGTAGAACGCCTTGAATGCCAAGTCAAAAGGGAAATTCAAGTGGAACCCAGCAGGGCTAATTAGCATCTCTCCTGGACCCAATTCCATGGATCAGATGCTAGGAGCATTGGCTTTGACCAGTGTGATTCCATTTTTGGTGTCCCAATGGCTAGAAATGGGGTATGGTCTAACCACTCAGGATCATAGTCTTTAGCCTGGGAAGGGACCTGAGAGATCATTTGATAGAGGAAACAGATGCAGAGAATTTATACATGGATCATATGGTTAATATGAAAACTTATGTTTCTAAACTCAGTATTTGCCCAATAGGAAGATGAGAAGTCTAACATCCTCTGGACCATTTCCCATGGAAAAGAAATTGATTCTTTAGAACTATTAAGTTTGTGCCTATCCAAGTCCATCTGCCCTGAATCCCAAGAGCCAATCCTTGCTGTTTGTGAATCACTGAGAATTTCCTGCATCATATTCCCTGGCTCTTGTTTCTTGTGGTCCCTGAAGGCTTCTGATTCTCTGTTAAACCTCCAGAATCTATCATTTGTAAAAGGGCATGGCCTTGTTCTGCTTAGCTCTCCAGGGTAGAAGTAGGAGCACTGTGGGAAAATTGCAAGGAGTTGAAGGAAAATTTCTCTAGCACTGAGAGTTGTCCAAAAATAGCTTGAGCTTTCTCAGGAAGTGCTAAGTTCTCTTTCATCACTGGAAAGCCTCCAATAAAGGCTAATTATCCATTTGAGAGGGATGTTGTAAAAGAATTACTGTTCAGGTATAGTTTGGGCTAGATGGCCTCTAAGGTTCCTTATAACTCTGAAATTCTTTAATTGTCTGATTCCTCTCTTGGAGTTTCACTGGTATTTCACAGACAGGGCCTAGTTAACCTCCAATTTCCAGAATCTTCCTCCCTGAAGAGAACCCTTGAATTCATTTCCAGATAATCTATATATGCAACATATGTTTCCATGTTGCAATTTATCAAAGTTGAATCAAGATGCTTCTTCTAAAACTGGGAGACCAGGTTCACTCTCTGCCAGGGCAACTTCAGCCTGCTGCTTCCTTGGGGTCCATAATACTAGGAGAACAATCTCCATTACTTAGTCCAGCAAAGATAAAAGACACCACTCTGTTACAGCCGGTACTAAGATTCACAGACTCAGAGATGGCTAGAGTTTATGCAGTAACTTCATTGATCAGACTGTTCAACCTCCTCTTTTCATATATAAGGAAACTGACACCTAAAGATGTTAAGTGATTTGGTCCAAAGTTACAAATTTAGTGAGTGACAGCATCAGCTCTTTTGATTCCCAGTGAGTGACCCTGCTACTTCTCTGAGCACAAACCATTGTCATTGCTGTGAGGTACATGTGTGAATTATGCTGACTGACTAGCTCTAAGGGTCTTCCACCATGGCTAAATAACAGTTTCTAAAGGGGAAATTACTAAAGTGAAATTCATCTTAATTGAGAGACCATACCTGAGGTGTAAGCCAAACAGAAACTTGTTTATCATCCTTAGGAAGCTGAGACAAGTACATGAAGATGCCCTCCCCTCAGATCCAGCTGTTGTGGGCAGGAAGCCTTGCCATAGGAGCATCACATTCTTGTTGGCAAAATTCCCAATGTGGCATCTCAATCCACATTAAAATGTAATTGGGCAATATGTAATAAAATCATTAAAAATATGATGACATAGATGATGTTAATTGTGACTTTACAAGGCCATACCTACACGTATCTTTTTTAAAAGTGTGATACTATTGCCTTAAGCTACCAAAAGCCTGGAAATGATTCCTTAAAAAAAGATCGATTATCAACATTATCAAAGAAGCTGCTATAGCTATGTAAAAATGTTTCCAATAATGAGGAGATGCCCTTCTATTGGGGAATGGCTAAACAATTGTGGTATCTGTTGGTGATGGAATACTATTGTGCTAAAAGGAATAATGAACTGGAGGAATTCCATGTGAACTGGAATGACCTCTAGGAACTGATGCAGAGTGAAAGGAGCAGAACCAGGAAAACATTGTACACAGAGACTGATACACTGTGGTACAATCTAATGTAATAGATTTCTCTACTAGCAACAATCCAAGCAATCCAAGACATTTCTGAGGGACTTACGAGAAAGAATGCTATCCACATTCAAAGAAAGAACTGTGGGAGCAGAAAAACAGAAGAAAAACAACTCCTTGGTCACATGAGTCAATGGGGATATGACTGGGGATGCAGACTTTAAATGCAAATCCCTAGTGCAAAAATCAATAATATGGAAATAGGTCTTGATCAATAACACATGTAAAAGCCAGTGGAATTGCTTGTTGGCTATGGGAGAGGGGTGGGAGGAGGGGAGAGAAAGAACATGAATCATATAACCATGGAAAACTTTTCTTAATTAAATAAAATTTAAAAAAATAAAATAAAATAAATGACAAAAGCTAATAAAAAAAAGGACACTATGAAAAGTTTTCTTTCTTGAGTATCTAAGAAGGAGGCAGAAAACATTTACACTTGAGAAAGATGTAGCTGCTTCCCATTTGAATCTAACATATGTACAATGTTGGCTTTTCTCTCTCCAATTCATTCTCCACACAGAGGCTAAGATAATCTTAAATCTAAATAATCTTTTTTCCTATCACTGCTCTGCTCAAGGACCTCCAGTACCTCCCTATTACCTCTAAAATGAAATACAAACTTCTTAGCTTATTCTTTAAAGCCTATTAAAAACTAGTTCCAAACTATTTTTCCATATTTGCTAAACATTACTCTCATTCACTTATATTCTGACCAAATTCAGCATTCTTTCTTGCCTCTGTGACTTTGAATACAATGCTCCCCAAGCCTGGAATGCATTCTCTTTCCATAGCCATTCTTTAGAATTTCTAGCTTCTTCCAAGGCTTAACTACTGGATCTCCCTAATTATAATGCTCTTTCCATCCTCCTCAAAACATCAGGCTATCTTTTATCTTCTCTTTTAAAATACTCTCTCTCCCCCTACACCCAGCTTCTTTCTAATTTTGTCTTTATATCCTTAGTTTCTAGCGTGTGTGTGTTTGGGGCAAAAATAGACATTTAAAAATACTTATTGGATAGGATGCTACTTTGAACTCTTTAGCACCAGAGGTATGGCAAGGATATGGGGGGAAAAGGAGGGCCCCATTTATTTATCCTGGGTTGCTGTCCATTAAAAAAAAATATACTAGGACACTTTGGCTGACTGAATTCAGTCATCAGAGATCAAGCAAAACTTTCCATTGTTAGTATGGAATTATTACCTATTAGAATATTCTAGAATCATCAACTCAATACTTAGGAAAATCAGCAGGAAGAGAATGATTTTATCTTTGGAGATAATTGTTCTCTCCTGGGAAGAAAAAAACAAACAATAGAGGAAGAGTAGATTTAAAAATATATATAATGAAATACAGTCCAGCTTTCCTCCCTGCCTCTTAAGAAAAGGAACTATTTGTGACCATCGAATAATGGAATATTCTTGTAAGATGAGCTCATCCCAGATAATCCAGAGGCTCCCCATTGGTTCAGACTTTATTCCTCCTCCCCCTAACCCCCACCAAGCCAGGGCATGCTCATAACCATATTTCTCCTATTACATTATGGACGATCATCTGCCAGCTTGACAAGGCCTCTGCAGGTTGAATGTCTTTTCTGTGCCTAAGCCCTTTCTTGCAGAAATGGCCTAATTAGCTTCATGGTTTGTCTGTTCTGAATGCTGCTTCTTTTCCCAGTCTCTAAAAAATAGTAATTTTATCTTCATCAGGATCTTCTCTGTTGGGAAGCACTTTAAAATGTTCTAGTTTCTGCCCTGCTGCTTCTACTTCTCCCAGGGTCAAGCCACAGAAATATCTGGGCTTGAATAGCTGATCCGAAAAGGAAAAGATTCATATTTAAAAGTGTGGACCTCCTTGTCCCTCCTTGGTCATTATGAAGGGCATCTAGGTGGCACAGTAGATAGAGTATCAAGCTTGGACTCAGGAAGACTCATCATCAACCTTGAGTTCAAATCTGATCTCAGACATTTATTAGCTGTGTGTCTCTGGGCAAATTATTCAATCTCCTTTGCCTCAGTTTCCTCATCTGTAAAATGAACTGAAGAAGGAAATGGCAAACCATTCCAATATTTCTGCCAAGAAAACCCCGAATGGGGTCACACAGAATCAGACATGACTGAACAACAATAGTCAAGCTTGCCAATTAAAAAAAAAAAAAAGAACAGTAGCAGGAATTCCTTGATGCTATCCTCTGGTTATATGAGCTATCCCCCGTTGTTGATATTCATATAAGCATCAATTGATAAGGGAGGCTATGGAGCAGCTAAATGGTCACAGTATTCTTTAGGCTTCCTAGGTCCCAGATATCCTGGTTATATTTCCTTCTTTATTCATGCAGACATTTATAGTTCAGAGCCAATGTCACATAGGCACAAATAAATCTCTGATTCTCTTTCAAAATGCAATTCCTAGCTAAATGTAGCAGCAATTTACTTCTCAGAATGTTGCTGCTGCTTCTGGCTTTCATGAAGAATCTTTGAATTTCATTACATTTAGCTTTATTTATTTTACTCATGATAGAGGGTTGTAAGCTGGGTTTAGCAATCCACCTCATTCTTTACCTCAATCTTTCTGAACCTCTAGATAGGATATATGGATATAGCAGTGGTTCTCAAACTGTGGGGTGCCTTAGAGTCCTTTATACCTTTTAAGGGAGGTCTGCAAAGTCAAAACTATTTTCATAATGATAAGATATTTTTGTTTCTTTTTAAAAACTTACCTATAGAGATTAGAGTATATTTTACAATTTAATTTCTAAGGCTCCCTCTGATTTGAAGTTTTGAGGATCCTATGAAATATCTCATAATTCATAAAGTATACTTTTCTCTGGAATATACTATTCCAATGGTCAGTAATCATGTTTTCTTGGCTGAAACATGTAGCACATCTGGAAATTGTTCTCAAGAAACATTTGCTAGAAGCTATGTCTAATGGCCTGGAATGGACTCTCATACTGAAAAGACCATAGGGAAATATAACATATGCCAGGTGACTCAACATGGTATAGCAAAGTTACCTCTTTTGTTAGCAGTGACTAATAAGTTATGGTCGAGATATATTGATTTTTCAAGGCCATACCCAGGGAAATAACTTGATTGTGTGAGATTTTTCAAAAATGGCTAGAATAACTCCCAATTCCATCTTAAATCTCTGCTGTAAGAATCATAGTTTTGTGCTCTTATTCTTTTTTTGCTTCTCTTTTTAAAAATTTATGAACTTAACAAAACATCAATGAATTCAAACATTCCCACATGCAGAGAAGAACAGAAAAACTTGATTAGTTTTCTGGAGTTTTGAATGGTCATTACATTCTTTAGAGTCTATTCATCTTTCATTTAAAAAATAATTTTTCTTTTTAATTATGAACATGACAAATGTCAATAAGAACATTTCCATATACAAAGAAGCATGTATTTTCAAAACTTATGAGGCTCATGAAATAATAATCATGAAGCCTTCAGCATAAGGCCTAGCAAAGTAAGTGCTGTATATCTTTTTTAATAACCCTCACTTTCTGTCCTAGAATCAATATATTAAATATTGATTTTGAGACAGAAGAGCAATAAGGGCTAGGTAATCAGGGTTAAATGACTTTCTCAGGGTCACACAGCTAGGAAGTGTCAGGTCCTCCCAACTATCCATTAATAATAATAATAGCTAACATTTATATAGCATATTATTATTATTATCATTATTATTATTATATGAAAGGCTCACTTTCCCCATTTTTTACTCCATGTTTGTATATCACCTCATACTTGGACTATTGCAACAGCCTGCTTATGGGTCTGTCTGCCTTAAGTCTCTCTTTACTCCAATTCATCCAACTCAGCCACCAAAGTGATTTTCCTAACATATAGGTCTGACTATGTCACTCCCTCTATTCGGTAAACTAGTGGCTCCTAGTCTCCAGGATCAAACACAAAATCCTCTGGTTGGCATTCATAACCTTTTATATCACTGTCCTCCTACTTTCCAGTCTTTTACCTTACTCTCCACCATGTCCTCTTTTGATCCATAGATACTGGCCTCATTGTTATTCCAAAAGCAAGACATTCCATCTCTTGACTCTGGACATTTCTCTAGCTATTTCCCATACTTGGAACATCCTCCATCATCTCTGCCTATTGGCTTTTCTGGCTTCCATTAATTCCCAAATAAATCCTAACTTTTATTATTTTTTCCCCTGAGTTGAGACATTTCTTTTTATTTTTCATTATATTTTTATTCCTAATTACATATAGAAACAATTTTTAACATTTGTTTTCTGATATTTTATGATCCAAATTCCCTTCTTCCCTCCATCTCCTTCTCTTTCTCCCCCCTCCCAAGATGGCAAGTAATCTGATATAGGTTATACATGTGCTAGCATGCAATACATATTTCCAAATTCATGATGTTGTGAAAGAAGACATATATCACATATACAAGGAGAAACTTGTGAAGGAAATAATGTCAAAAATGGTATGCTTTAATTTGTATTCAAACTCCATCAGTTCCTTCTGTGATGGAGGATAACATTTCTCATCCTGGATCCTTTAGAGTTGTCATAGATATTTACATTGCTGACAATAGTTGTCATTTGTAGTTTATCATTGTACATTATTGTTGTTACTGTGTTCAATGTTCTGCTCATTTCACTTTCCTTCAGTTCATATCAAGTCTTTCCAGGTTTTTCTGAAATCATCCTGCTCACCATTTCTTATGGCATAATAGTTTTCCATTACAATCATATGCCACAACTTGTTCAGCCAATCACTAAATGATGGATAACCCCTCAGTTTTTGATTCTTTGCCAGCACAAAAAAAGCTGCCATAGATATTTTCACATAAATAGGCCCTTTTATCCTTTCTTTGATTTCCTTGGAAGATAGACCTAGTAGTAGTTTTGAGATTAGAAATTAATATCCAAATACTCCCACAGTATTATATTTAACAAATTTGTTAATAACTTGAAGCAAGAGGAAAGTAAAAAGCTATAGCAAATGGGGCAGCTGGGTAGCTCAGTGGAGTGAGAGTCAGGCCTAGAGACGGGAGGTCCTAGGTTCAAACCCGGCCTCAGCCACTTCCCAGCTGTGTGACCCTGGGCAAGTCACTTGACCCCCATTGCCCACCCTTACCACTCTTCCACCTATGAGACAATACACCGAAGTACAAGGGTTAAAAAAAAAAAAAAAAAGGTATAGCAAAGAGGGAGCCAACCCAGCCATGCATGAAGGAAAAGAGAGAGCCAGGGTAGGGATACACACAACTATATACAGAGTATGCACGCAATTTGGGGATGAAAGGTGAAAGGGATGCTGGGAAATGTAGTTCAAAGGTACAAAATTTCTATTTATACATAGAATTGCTGGGTCAAAGGGTATGCACAATTTTGTAGTACTTTGGTTATGGTTCCAAATTACTCTTCAGAATGTTGTATCAATTCACAACTCCACCAACAATATACTAATGTCCCAATTTTCTTACATCCCCTCCAACATTTATCATTCTCGTTTTTTGTCTTATTACTGAGCCTGATAGCTGTGAGGTTGTTTTAATTCGCATTCCTCTAATCAATAGTGATTTATATAGCATTTTTCATATAAATATAGTTTCAATTTCTTCATCTGAAAACTGCCTGCTTATATCATCATATCAATTTGTCAACTGGAGAATGACTCGTATTCTTTTAAATTTGACTCAGTTCTCTATATATTTGAAAAATGAGGCCTTTGTTAGAGACATTTGCTATAAAATACTTTTTCCTAGTTTTTTGTTTCCCTTCTAATGTTGGCTGCTTTTGTTTGTGCAAAGGCCTTTTAATTTAATATAATCAAAATTATACATTTTACATCTTATAGTATCTTCTTTGTCTTCTTTGGTCATAAAATCTTTCGTTATGTGGCAAAATTGGGACACTAATGAATTGATGGCGGAGTTGTGAACTGAATCATTCTGAAGGGCAATTTGGAACTATGCCCAAAGGGCTATAAAACTATATATACCTTTTAATCTAATAATACCACTATGGGTCTATGTTCCAAAGAGATTAAAAAGGGGGGATAGTAGTTAAGGTCTTACTTGCACAAAATTATTCATAGCAGCTCTTCATTTCTATTGGTCAATCATAAGCTTTATTAATTGACTACATATGGCACTATTCTAGGCATGAGACATGGCAATAAAAAATAAACTGTCCTTGTCTCCAAAAAATTATATTCTAGTTAAGAGAAAACATTGTTTTTGTTTTACATGTAGATATAGAAAACAAAGAAAATACAAGGTAATTTCTAAGGTAATACAAAGCTGGAGAGGGGAGGAATGAGTCAATGAAAGCCTGTTTGCTTCATTTTGAATCAGTTTATATACATATCTTCCCAAGCTTCTCTGCATTCATTGAATCCCTCTCATTTCTTAAGGACAGTAATAATACATTATATTCATGTACCATGACTTGTTTAGTCATTCTTCAATAAATAGCCTTCTTTTCAAGTTCTTTGTTACTACAAAAAGTGCTACTATAGATATTTGGATGTATACAGGGCCTTTCTTTTTGCCATTGACCTCTTTGGAATATTGGCTTCAAATGGCATTTTTTTTTTGAACCCTTAACTTCGGTGTATTGTCTCATAGGTGGAAGAGTGGTAAGTGACTTGCCCAGGGTCACACAGCTGGGAAGTCGCTGAGGCCGGATTTGAACCTAGGACCTCCTGTCTCTAGGCCTGACTCTCAATCCACTGAGCTACCCAGCTGCCCCCTTCAAATGGCATTTTAATGACTTCTCTTTCTGTCTTCCCATTTGACCATATCTGAATCTACCTATTCTCATTTGACCTAAGTTTTTTTAGTCCACAGGGATAGCAGTGGAGAGTTCGACAAATGCTTTGCTGACATTTAGGTGTGTTTTATCCCTAGAAGTCCTCTGATGAATATTTACTGCATTTCTCTACTATATCTAGCCAGTGGCCTTGTCAAAAGGGGAAATGAGGTTAATCTAACATGGCTTGTTACTGATGAAACCAATATGGATAGATTCTTAGTGATCACCACTTCCTTTTCTAAATGCTCACAAACCATCCCTTATGTTCTTTTTTATTATCTTGTTGTGAGGAAATCAATATTTTTTAATAGTTTCATTTTCTTTATCCAATACACTCAAATTTGTTCCTGAAGGAAGATAGAAGGTAGTTCATAGATATAAATTTAGAATTAATTATTCAATCATTTATCCAGGGAATTGGACTTATCTCTGGACATTTGACTGTTTCCTGCACTCATTTGTGGTAACCTAAGAATCTCCTCTGCTATAATTGTTAAGAGAACAATGTCCTGTGATTAATATGGGATGTGTATAGCTCTTTGGAATAAAAGGAAGGCAGAAAAGAACTAGACTAGTTCAGAGAGTTCTTATTCAAAAGGGAGATCCTCAGGGAACTTCAGGTAGCAATAGAGAACCTCCTAGTTCATGGGATCATTGAATAAATAAATAGTAGTGTTCTAATAATATTTTTAAAAACTACTGTAGGAAAAGAAATGCTGTAGGAAGGGAAAGACCAATGATTGCTGCTATCTTGAAAGATACCGGGGTGAAAATTCCTCTAGTAGTTCAGATCAATAATGCATCTGTGATACGTGTGTGTATGTGAGTGTGTTTATACAGAGAGTGATGTGAAAACTGAGAAGTTAAATGCCCATGGCAATATAGGCAGCATGCATCAGAAATTGGATTTGAACCTCATTCTTCTTGACTCTGAGCCTGACCTTTTGTACACTATGCCATACTGTAATCTTTTTAGTAATGTTAATTAGTATCCAAAAAATAATGTTTCATAATTGGTGTTTCCATTGTTACCTAACACCTTTCCAAGCTCATGGATAATATCAGAGATATAACACGTTGAACAGGAAAGCTAGACTCTTCTGCTGACTTTGTAAATAAATGGATATATGACTTTACCTTGGGCTTTCTGGACCTTCTCTTTCATCATTTGTAAAATGAATTTGTTGGACTAGGTTATCATTGTTTTCTTCTAACTTAGCTCCAAGCTTGTTAGTATCCTGTCTGCATTTCATTAGTCTTTTTTAAATTTTCATCTCTTTTCTCTTAGAGCAGGGTTTCTCAAACTATTCCAGAAGGAACCACGAAATATCCCAGGTTTTTTAAAAAAATTAATCTTATATTGTTTGCCTTTTCTTTAAAACCCTTACTGGTTTGTCTTAGATTCAATACTAAATATTGTTACCAAGGCTGAAAAATGATAAGGGCTCGACAATTGGGGTTAAGTGGTTTGCCCAGGGTCACACAGCCAGGAAATGTCTAAAGCCACATTCAAACCTAGGACTTTCTCTCTCTAGCCTGGCTCTCTACCCACTGAGCAACCTAGCTGTCCCATGTTTGTTAATAACAGTACTTTAAAGGATTTTGTTATCAGGATCCTGCCAAAGTTTTGTTTAAACAGAAGGATTCTCCTAAAGAAAGGAAAGAAAAGAAAGGAAAAGGACCTATATGAATAAAAATATTTATAGCAACTTTTTCTGTGGTAATGAATTAGAAAATGAGGGGATAACCATCAATTGGGCAAGTTGAACAAGTGATTGCATATGAATGTGATGGATTACTATTATAAGGATATGATTAAGGGGAGGATTTCAGAAAAACCTAGAAAGACTTATATGGACTGATGCAAAGTGAAGTGAGTAGAACTAGGAAACGGATGAAACCATGAATAAAGTAGTATAGAAGAAGAAGAGAAGAGGGCTAAGCACAGACCCTTAGAGGACAACCATGGTTAATTGGGGATGATCTGGATGAAGATCCAGCAAAGGATTCATGAAAAAAGGATGATGAATAGTATTAAAAACTTCAAAATGCCTGGAAAGATGATGATTAAGAAAAAGGCTACTAGATTAGACACAAATAAATTGTGATCTTTACCTTCTTAAAACTGCAGGAAAGAGTACACAGAAAAGAAAGAGACTCTCATTCAGGCACTTTTTAAAGATGTAGCCTATTCTGGTTCCACCAGCAACAGAAGAAGCCAATTCCCTCTCATAGGAAAAAAGGAACATTGGAAGGGAGGGGAAACTATCTCTAGAGTAGGTACTGCTATCTTAGGAGATCTGGATGTGTGCAAAACATGCCCTATTACACACACACACACACACACACACTCACACACAGTGGGGACCGAAAGCATAGAAACTTCCTCCACTAAGGTAGATTAGCAATTCATTCACTTATTGTCTTGGAAAGTAGCCTGATACTCTGAGAGATTAAGTGACTTTTTTTTCCTAGTTTTGTTTTTATTTTTTTACCAATTACATGTAATAAATTTTCACACAAGTTTTCTTAAGTTATATGATCTCAATTGTCTCTCCTCCTCCTTCCCTCCCCCTTCCTGGAGCTGGCAAGCAATTCAGTCTGGGTTATACATATATTATCAAGCAAAATGTATTTCCACATTGTTCATTTTACAAGTGAATAATCTTATAAGACCAAAACATATACACAAATGAACAATTAAAAAATGGTCTGCTTTCATCTGCATTCCAACTCCATCAGCTCTTTCTCTGGAGGCGGACAACATTCTTTGTCATAAGTCCCTCAGAATCGTCCTGGATCTTAGCCGAGAGTAGCTAAGTCTTAAATGACTTCTTATGGTCAGTTACATTCATTATCAATCACAGGCTGGACACAGAGCCAGGTTATCCTGATTCGGAGGCTAGTTATCTACTACACTGTGCTGCTTCTTTAGACTACTGACTCAAGCCACTCTAGGCACTAGGCCATGTGGCCTCCATATATATATATATATATATATATATGCAGAATTATTTCTCCATGTGAGAATTTAACACCAGCCTGGACCCATTTTCTTTGTTTTGGTGCCAAAGACCAACCTTGGATTTTAAAAAAAGAGAGTTTTGATATTAAGTTTCATTGGATTGGATTGGATTGATCCTGATTGGATTAAGCTGAAATCTGCCCCACTCTGATTGAATCAAGGTAGTGGATTGGGAAAAGATAATAGGGGGAGAGGCACAGCTTCTTGGGGGGAGGGGGGAGAGGGAACAATAGAGACCTAATGAAGCCCTGGCTTCTAGAAGGCTGACCTCTTGCCCAGAGTAGGATCCAAGTCCTCCAATCAGAGGGGCTTTAAAAAAAAATCCCTACTTTCCACCTTAGAATCAATACTAAGTATAGGTTTTAAGGCAGAAGAGTGCTAAGGGCTAGGCAATGGGGGTTAAGTAACTTGCCCAGGGTCACACAACTGAAAAGTGTCTGAGGCCAAATTTGAACCTAGGAGCTCCTGTCTCTGGGCCTTGCTTTAAACCTAATGACCACCCAGCTGCCCTCTGGGTATTCTCTTTTTAAAGGCCAAGAACAAGGACCAGCTCATTGAAATGCTATCAACTCAATATAATGCCCACTATGGATTCCCAAACCAAGGCCACATTGATGAAGGAATGACCGCCCAGAACAAGGAGAATCCTGTACTTGTTTAGGTAATTTACATCTTGTTCAGGTTACCATCCTGGGGAAAGGGACTTACTCGCCTTCTTTGGGTATATTATTATCCTCATGTGACAAATTTTGAAGCAAAGGCTCTGAAAAATAAAGTGCCTTGCCTGAAGTTACCCAGCCAATTAATGGTGCAGTTCTGAACTTGGGATGCTTACCTTTAGGTCTAGTGGACTTGATATATCACACTGCTTCTGAGCAAAAAAAAGGAAATTCCTTGTTGTCTACAGAAAAGATCAATTTATTCTTCAAAGTGTCATTTCCTCTGCTTTTGCTTGGCTCTCAGCTCACAGATTTCATGTACAACTTTACAGAAATATTCTCAAGTATGTTCTTCAAATTAATCCACCTGGAAAATGGGTCTAACCCTCCCTGTGATCTCTGGGTCCCAAAAATATATTCATCAGGCACTTCACCTGTGGTCACAACATTAGAGCAGGAGACCAGCAGTGGTAATTACTTTGTGGGGAAAATGTTAGCTGAACTTGATGGAAGTGCTGAGTTTATCAGGTAAGGTATTTTAAGATTAGACTAGAAGGCCTCAGAGGTCCCTTCCAGCTTTAAATTAGATTAAGCTTTAAATTTAGATTAGATTTAAAATACCTGCTGGCCCAGGTATTTTATTTACAAGAAGTGCTTCTGTAGCAAGATCAAACTTTGTAAGGAAATTTATTCCAGTAGAATGTTCTCTGAAACTTGATCAACCAAAAACCCTTTCCTAACATTAGTAAGATGCTTTGTTGATGTCTAAGATAAAATGCTCTGATGTACAATTCCTTTAGGCATCAGTTTCCTTGAGAAGATAGCCCTGACTGATGAATAAGTGGAAATAATATGTCCAGATGCTTTAGATAAGTTACATCAGTGAAAGAGACTTCTAAGATATTATAGCACATCTTAGTGTGTGATACCATTTGTCCCAGTACTAAATCTCTGTGGGAAGGTGAGATTTGGTGGAAACACCAAGAATGATGTAAATAAGATCCTTAAGCAAGAATCATACCTAGTGACTGTTCAATATGTTGTCTTGTGCAGCTCCTTGATTTTTTAAAATATTCTTACCTTTCACCTTAGAATCAATACTATGTATTGGTTCTAAGGTAGAAGAGTGTTAAGGGCTAGGCAATGGGAGTTAAGTGACTTGCCCAGGGCAACACAGCTAGGAAGTGTCTGAGGCCAGATTTGAAGCCAGGACTTCCCATTTCTAGCCTGGCTCTCAATCCACTGAGGCACCTCGTTTCCCCCAACTTAAATTTTTAAAAAATTTTACTTGTTACATTAAAGTTCTCAGGTACATCCCTCCCTCCCTCCCCACACTAAAGAAGGCATCATTTGATTATATATGTGTATATATAAAACCATATCTTGAGTAGTTTTATTTATCAGTTTTTTTTCTGGATGTGGACATAAACAAGTTATTCTTCAAACAATATTTCTGTTGCTGTATACAATATTCTCTTGATTCTACTCATTTTGCTCTTCATAATTTCATGTAGTTCTTTCTGCTTTTTTTCTTTTATATCCTTACTTTCTGTCATCAAGGGCTAAGCCCATATTGGAAAACCTATAGCACACCTGCCAGAGGGGGCTGCTCCCCTCCCCTTCTCCACACACACCTGAGGACATTTTTCACATCATCAACCTCTCTGCCCAACAGCCCAATGGGAGTGATTTCTCCTTCCCCTATCAGGGGTAAGGCAGGGGGCTCATATGCGGTGGGAATGTTGCAGTTAGGACATTCGGTCTCTAAAAGGTTCACCATCACTGGGTGAAGCAACTAGGAGTTAAATGACTTGCCCAGGATCATATAGCTAGGAAGTATCTGAGGTCAGATATCAACCCAGGAAGATATCTTCCTGATTCTAGGCCTAGAACTATCCACTGTGCTATCTATCTGCCCCTTTTCATGTTTTTCAAAAAATTAACCTATTCATCATTCTTGCAGTACAGTGGTATTCCCTCACAACTATATGCCACAACTTATTTAGCCATTCCCCAATTGATGAGTATTTCTTCAGTTTCCAGTTCTTTGCCATCAGAAAGAGAACTGCTCTAAATATTTTAGAACATAGAGTTTCTTTCCCTTTCCCCCAAATCTCTTCAGGAAACAGACCTAATTGTGGTATTACTGGGCCAGAGTTTATACACAGTTTTATAACCCTTTGGGCATAATTCCAGATTGCTCTCCAAAATTCTTGGATCAGTTCACATTTCCATCAACAGCTCCTTAAGTTTTTCAAAGTGCTTTAAATTAATTATCTTATTTTATTCTCAAAACATGTCCCTGAGGCATACTAGTACATATATTGTTGCCATCATTTTGCAAATGAGGAAACTGGGGCTCAGAATATGATATTACTTGCCCAAGGAGTAGGGATGAGATTCAAACCTAGGTTTGATGGTTGCAAATCTAGTCTTCTTTCTACTACCCTAAAATATAATAAAAAAAGAGCTGTTATTGTTAGTAAAAATATATGTTTTTAGTCCTGTAGTAGTGAAAGTCTTTAATATGACTTAACTTCACTATATCATAGTTTACACTACTATAGAAATCTAACAATTCCTTGTAGGTATGGCAGAAATATTTTAGAAAATTATTTCTACATACTCTGAGCAGTAGAAAAAAAATGTAAAATTAGAATATTTGGTCTAATCTTGTTAGCTACTCTCAGCAATACAAAGATCTAGGACAATTTCGAGGGGCTCCTGACAAAGAATGCTATCTACTTCCAGAGAAAGAACTGTTAGAGTTGGAATGCAGATCAAAGCAGATGATTTTTCACTATGTTTCGTATGGGTTATTTTGGGGGTTCGATTTTATCTGGTCATTTTCTTACAAAAATTATCAACATGGAAATGTGTTTTTCATGATAATATATGGATAACCCAAATCTAATTGATTGCCAGCTCCTGGAGGGGTGGGCGGGGATGGGGTGGGGACAAAAGGAGGGAAAGAGACAATTTAGTTCATATGATTTTGGAAAACATGTGGAAATTTGTTATTATCTTTAATTGGTAAAAATAAAATACCTTTATAATAAATTTTTAAAAAGAATATTTAATCTAATCATCTTAATCTGCCAAATCAATACTGTTGTCAGGCCTACCTAGAATAGCATTGATATCTAACAATAAGTAGGGGAATCCCAAACTGAGAGGAAGGCAATCCTCACCTAGGGCACGGGAAGCAATGTCCAATTTGGGAGGAGAGCAAACCTAATCCAAAAAGCTTGCCTGGACCAGTTACCAGGGAGTTTATAGAAGGGCAAGATATCAGTGTCTGAGACAAATGGGTGACCAATCCAAGATTTTAAAGCCAAGTCAGTCAACAAACATTTATTAATCAACATCTCCATCTTCTCCCCACTCCAATCCATTCTTCACAAATTGTCAGATTCAAACATTTATTAAGTGTCTACTATGTTAGGCACTGGGCTAAGTGCGGAGGAGACAAAGAAATAGGAAACACAGTCCTTGTCTTTAAGGAACTTACATTCTAATGGGGGAGACAACGTGCAAACAACTATATCCATACAAAATATAAAGAACATAAATGAGAAGTGATTTCAGAGGGAAGGAACTAGAAGCAGAGGAGGACTATGGACAACTTCCTGCAGAAAGCGGGATTTGAGCTGTCTTGAAGAAAGTCAATGAAGCCAGGGAGCAGGGGTGAGGAGAGAGAACACTCCAGATATGGGGCAGAACTGGTGGAAGACTTTAAGGCGGAAATGCTATGTGCTATCAATAACAAGCAGGTAATTTTAGCAGGATCATAAAATGTATGAAGGGCAATAAGGTGTAAGGAGTCTGGAAATGTTTTTAAAGGGCCAGATTTTGATGGGATTTAAATGTCAAATAGAGAGATTTTTATGGTTGGTCCTGGAGGAATAAGGGAACAACAAGAATTTATTGAGTGTATGTGTATGGGGGTAAGGGGTGGGAAGGTGACATGATCAGAGCCGAACTTTAATAAATAAAAGCATTTTGGCAGGCAAATGGAGAATGAATTGTGATGAGGAAGAAACCTGAGGCAGACAGAGCAACCAGAAGGCTATTATTAGTCTAGGTGCAATGATACCGCCAGCATGGTAGCACCATCAGAGGAGAGAATGGAAAGTACAAGAGATGTTGTAAAGGTAGAAAAGATGAGATGTGACAACAGATGTGAAGAAAGGATGAGTGATATTTGGAAGATGATACCTAAGTTATGAACTGGGCTGATTGGAAAGATGAGGGTAGGGTTTGGGAAGAGAAAATGAATCTTGTTTTGGACATCTAATCCAATCCAATAACATTTATTAAGTATTTACATTGTGCTACCCAATGTGCTAAGCCCTGAGGACATAATTAATAAAACAAAAGACAATCCCTCTCTTCAAAAAATTTATAATCTAAGGTAGGAGACAACACACAAGAGGAGGTAGGAAAGGGAAGGGAGAAACTAAGGGGATATCTCATATCGGGGCATCTTGTCCCATGGTGCGGAACACAGGCAGAGTAGGATTCAGATGAATCAGAAGTCCAGTTTCTGTCCTCTATAAAGGAGGGCATTGGGAGGCTTTTGGTACACTTCCCTCTAGTTCTTCAAAAAGAGGGCAGAGGATGCTGAGGGAGGTGGAGTCAGTCAAAGCTTGAGTTAGCAGGATAGGGATGAGAATAGAGGTGATGAGCTTAACCTTGGAGGGACATTTTATTTGGTAGAGGTGAAACCAGGTCTTACAGCAGATGCAGATTGGTGTGAATCAGTCACAAGTTTGATGTATTTACCAGATATTCAGTAATCCACCCGAGATTGAGAACTTGAAAACAAGTTTCAGGTCACTGACACTTGGTCTGACTCAATCTGATTGCCCAAAGCTTAAGTCTTTTCCCAGAAGTAGCTTGTGTTTTCTGCTCCTAGATATACTTAATATATTTACATATTGACTGGCAGAGGTCTGTCATACCTCCCACTGATTCAGTCCTCTCATTAAACTCTGGATCCATACAGTTCTTAACACTCTTGCCTAAAATGCATGATGCGCCTACTTCAAAAACAAAAGACTTTCATATCTTCTAGTGGCTACTGTTTCTACTGTATTTTCCTCCTACCATAGGCAGTCAACAATTGCTGATGCCCTTTCCTGCCTCCTGAACACAAATGTTCTATTGTATTGAATTCAGCAACTTGAATGCCTTGCCCAAAATGTTCATCAGCCACCAGATTTAGAGCCTGTGCTAAATAAAACAGAAACCACTCTTATACTTCAGGAGACACCCAGGCCATCCTTTCCTCAGCCTGGCTCCACTCCTCACTCTTGGAACTTCACTTCCTCACTAGCATATTTGTCCTGTACTTACCTCATTACAGCTCCCCTTTATTGTATTCCCCCATTACCAGATAATGCTGAAATACTAACTGCCATCTACTCCAGAACAATGTCATTTACATTACAAAACATAAAAAGTCCTGGTTATTATCATTAGGAGTAAAAAATTCCACAGCTACCTGTCCAGTCCAAACTTGTGTGAAGAGTGAATCAAATTCTCTGTCTATCAATCAATGACTTTTAAGTTAATCAGTCAAAAACTTAAGTACCCCTACTTAGTACCTTACCAGTCACTAAGTATGAGAGTTCACAAGTCACTTGCTAGAGTGGGTGACAACTCCAGAGACCATTGCATCCCCCTACCTGGCAGTGCTAGGCAAATTGAAAGACTAGGACTGGTTCCCATAAAGTGGGGAAGGGACAGGAAGTGATATGGAAAAAGGATTATAAAAAGTCCTGAACTTCCTGTCCAAGGGGCTTCTCCTTGAAACTTCTTCTCCTTTGGACTTCTTCTTTGGAGGATGGCTCCTTGGGGCTTTTGGACTTTGACTTCAACTTGGAGCTTTGGGCCTTTTGCCTGGAGTTTTCGGCTTCAGGACTTTGACTTTTAGTTTTTGGAGCTTCTTGGAGTCGGGACTTTCTTGTTGGGTTCACTGTTGCCTCTGTGAGTTCAGCTCATGGGGGCTTTTTTTCTGCACTGAGACTTGCCTGGATCCTGCCCAGCTTGCTGGTGAGTGACTAGGATTCCCATGTGGAGATTGGAACTCTATCAGGAAGCGAGTTTCATTTTGTCGGATCAGCCTTTAGGGTAGGCAGTCTCCTTACCTCTTTCCCTTCCACATTTCCCTCTTTTTATTAATATTCCAATTAAACAAAATTGTTAAAAGCTGCTAATAGTTTTCCTGACTTAAGGGATAATGACCCTTAAATGAGAAATGAGGTTTCTTGCCCTGAATCACATAATTTGTGGCAGGTCTAGAATCTGAGTATTTTTTGTCCCAAAGGCCTCTTTCTATGTCTCTTCCTGGCACTGTCATTCTCTCAGTCATCTAAACTCAAAACCTTAGTTATTCTTGATTCCTCCCTTTGCTTATCTCTACTGCCTTTTCCCATTTCCTTCATTACCATCTGTCCCAAATCCAGTTAGGTTGTCTTTTAGATTCTTTTGCAATATTTCTAGCATTCTTTCCTTTCTCTTTTCTCCCTGCTACCATTCTAGGGCCCTATTCCCTCTCACCTGGTCTTATTATAGCCCCCTTACCAGTTTTCTTGCCTCTCAGCACCATTTGTCTTCCTAAAATACATATATTACTCATAGCAAAAACTTTGATGTCTGATTGTGTATGCCTCATTCTGTACCTATAGTTCAATGGCTTTTATGCCAAGATGATATTGACTTTTACTAAAATATGTAGAGCATTGTTTACTTAGAATATATCTTCTCATATCTTATCAATGTCAAACGTGTTTCTTAATGGCTAACAACTGTTTGTTAAATTGACTTGTTCACTTTAGACAAAATTAGTGTGCATTTACAACCAATTTCCACAGATTTATTTATTGGCCCACATCATCTAAGTTAGAAATCTTGCTATTTCAGAGAGCAAAAAGAATGTGTGCATTTGATATTTAAGAAGACTTTTTTTTTCTAGATCAGACAAAGATAATGTTATGTCCTTGATGAGAGACCGATTGAAAATGATGATAGAAATCAATAATAAAATCAGACTGGGACAGGAATTAGACACACGATTTTACAACTAGAACTCATAGAAGGTATGTATCTCCCTAAAGACAATATGACTTCCAAGAAAGTTATGGTTGACATAGGTACACAGACTGAGACTGCGATTGAAAAAGAGACTGGTGTTGCTACACAAACTGAGGAGGGGGCAATGGCATCGGCTACTGTGACATTGTTTCCCATTGTAGATCAGACTCAGTTTAGGGCTGATGGTGAAGCTGTAAATATGAAAACTTACAAGGCTTTCACAGCCCAGGATTTGGAGGTGCTTAGGAAAAGGTTCCCCAAGTTTTTTGTTCACCTTACAAGGCGGCTAAAGAATTAAAGAGGACATTCAGCCTTTTTAACCCTTCTTATCAGGATGTGGAATTCGTATTAGAGGAATTTTTCACACCTAGTGAAAAGGCTAGGTTCATCGAAGAAACTAGATAGAATACTACTTTGATGGACTGGCCTAGGGACCATTCCACTATTGACTTAAGCTCTCCTGAGAACATGAGAACCCTTTTAAAGTGTAGATCAGATCTTTTGGAAGTAGTAAAAATACACGCTAAGTGTCCAAACAGCTGGAGTAAATTTGAAAAGATGAGGCAGTCTGAGGAGGAACATCCTAGCTTGTTTTTGGTCAGACTGATGGAAAATTCAGAAAACTTGTTGGGTTTTAACAGGGATCAGGCTGATAAGGCTGTACCTCAAATCAAGAGGCAATTTATAAAAGGAGCAAGCATTCAAATACAGGTGTATTTTAGGCAAAGTTGTCCTCAGTGGGAAGAGTTGTCTTTGGAAGAAATTAGAAAGCATGGCACTTACATCCATGAGACCAGGCAAAAAGAAAATCAAATCAAGCATGAGCTAGACTCTGAAAAAGATAGGACCATTCAAGATCTGAGGCATCAACTCAAGGTAATTCGTAGGGAGAGAGATAGAGATGAATTTTGCAATTTTGCTTTGCAAATTGCTAAGGATAGAGACTCTAAACCAAAATCCACCTATTATAGGCAAAAGAAATCAAATAGACCAATTCCCAAATGTTATCTTTGCCATAGACCAGGCCATCTTTTGAAGGACTGTAGATTCAGGAAACAAATTGACTTCACTAAAGATAAATCAGATTCCTATAAGAAATCCTATGCTAGCAATAGTTGGGCAAGCAAAGCACAAAAATCTCAGCCTTGTTGCCAGCATGATTGCAAAAAATCAGACAAACCATCTTTAGAGGAAATGGAGAAATTTTTAAAACTGGGAGCCAGGCTGAGGAATGCATCATTATGAAGGTTAATTGATAAGACACATCAAAGAGAAAAGGAAGAAACAGAGAGAAAAAAAGCTCAGAGGCATGAATGAGGCTAATGTTTTATTGATGGAAAATATTGAGGGTAATCAATATACTATATTTGAGCAAAGGAAGAAGTCAATGGCTGATTTGGAGGTGCAAAATGATGTAGAGAAGATCTTTCTGATGTTCCTATGGAAGATGCAGACCTCACACTTTTTTTTTTGGTTCGAGTTATCATCATGGTGGGGAAAGAGTGACTGGCACAGCTGTAACTACCCAAAATGAAACCCTATGGTTTGCAGCGCTTAGGCCAGACATATCTGATCAAGGAGCAGAAATCGTTGCATTAACTCAAGCATTGAAAATTGGTAAAGACAAAGCTCTGAATGTTTTTACAGACTCGAAGTATGGATTTTTGATTGTGCATTCTTCGGGAGAAATTTGAAAGAAAAGAGGGTTCATAACATCTAATGCATCTAATGGGAAAGCAATAGCATATGGGAAACTGATTAGCAAATTGTTAGAGGCAAACAATTACCAGCAAAGTTATCTGTAATACACTGCAGGGCACATCAAAAGCTAGTGGGACCAGTACAGATAGGCATCATTTGAAATAAATGAGAAATAGACCATCTTCTGTTCCTATATGTTTTCAGCAGGTCACATAGATTTAACAAAAATTATGCTATGGAACCCCATGTACAATAAACTCTTTGAGTCATGTTTTATTGGTACTGAAGGTTTGTGCTGAACCAGTCACATTCTCCTTCCAAGTTTTTTTGTGAGAAAGAGCAAAGATGTACATGGTGACAATCAATGAGTAGAGTACCAACTTTTTCTTCTATTCATTCAATATCAATTCAACAAATTTGCTCATATGAATGTATTTGTTCATACATTCATATATCTAGAGCTTAGAAGAACCTTGGAGACCATTTGATCCAATCTTTTCATTTTACAAATAAGGAAACTGAGGCCTGAAGAGGTAAAGACTCTTGCCCAAGGTTACACTGGTTCTGAGATAGGCTCTAATTCCAAGTCCTCTTAATATAATCAACGTTCTTTCCATTGTGTCATATTGCCTCCCCAAGTATCCCCAGAGGGAGGGACATTGTAAAAAGTGGATTTTGGAAATGTATAAAACTACATTTCCCGTGATCCAACATGGTCCAACTGGTTTCCGTTTCCGACGTCTTGACGCAGGGCAGCGCTTAAATCTCGTGGGTTAGGAGGGAGTGCTCTCTTCTTTGGCGAGTAGGGCTTGGCTAGGAGGCAGTATGGAGGCGGCAGTTTTGAATGCTTACAAGCGCGTGGTCTAATGATTTTATCTATCAACATGGCTTTAATTAAAATACTAATATATATATTTATACAAGCCTTTATCATTTTTCATATTAACAATTTGGCGAACCAGAAGGTCGAAATTCGAACTCTCAATTTGCTAGATAGCCTAAGAGGAAAAAGCCATGCGGCTCTGGGACCCAGAGTCTCAGAAGCGAATCTTCCAGATAGCCTAACGATAGCCATGCCTGCTTTTTGGCCTGGCTCAGCTCTTTTGAGCACTTTTTTAAAAAAGGAAAGTGACTTTCCTTGCCATGCTTTTGCAAAATGCAAGAGCACGTTTTTGCCTCCAGTGGGACTCAGCCGGCCAGTCCAGCCCAAGCCACCTTGGGAGGGAGGTCAGGCCAGCCGATTCGGGCTTTTGGCTTTAAACTAAAATGCCGGAGCCCAGCCAATGTGCTGCTGCTGCTGCTGCTGCTGATGCTGCTGCTGCTGATCCTGACCACTTCCAGCCTTCAACCCCGAGCTCCAGAACCTGAGATTTCCGGGAAGGAACCCAGACCTGCCGCCTTTGCTGAGATCGAGACCTCCAGAGACTGCTTCAGCTCTGATGCAAACCATTTGGGTAGTATATTCCCCTTTCTCTCTACTTTCTTATAGGAGACATTCTAGCCTTCCACGTGTTTCTCTAAAGACCTAATTAGGCAACAACCCACACAGACTCTACACGTGGGTAGTTTTCCTGAGCTTTTCTCTAACCCCAAGCCCATGTGGACCTAGCATCTGAACCTCTCAGGCGCTTGGCCTATTCAAACTTTTGCGATTATTAAAAAACTGAACTCAGGGGAAGAACTTTGAACTTTTAGAAAAAAAAAAAAAACAACCCCTTAAACTCAGCAGAACTCAATCAAAAGAACCTTAAATTGAAATCAGGGGTGAACTTTTAAAACCTCGGAACTGAATGAGCTTTAATTCTGTTTTAAAAAGGCTGTATCTTACTGTATATTGTTAATTAGTTTTGTAAATTAATCTTGCTTATATCGTTGATCTTCCTGTTGCACTGAATCATTTTACGCTAATGAAGTTTCTGCTTATGATGTTATTATATTTCCTAATTTACTTAAACGCTTACTGTATCAAAAACAATGCGGTTATATGTACCACCTATGAACATCTTATAGAGCACATGTCTTTAAAATTTATTCTGTCTTGGTAATTGCAAAGAACCTTGAAAGTTTTCCATGCTTTAAATATTACCTTGTAATTTTACAAGAGATATTTTTTAACTTTTACTTTAAATCCTTAAGAATTGTTGTCTTAAAGGATAAAGCTTTTATATATTTTATTATAAGAGATATTATTGCCTTAAATGGGTAGAAGCATTCCTATCCAGGATTTTTTTTAAAACAGGAAGCCAAGGAGCTCCTGTATATTCTTATCTGAGGATGATTATACCAGAAGGTTTTTTTTTAAATATCACATTTTGCTATGGAAGCAATAACAGCATTTGCCAAGGGTTAAAAGTTGTAACAAGTATATGATTTTAAACATCACTGTTTATTGTTTAAAATGTGCTATTGGAAATAATGGTACTCTATCTGAATGTGCATTGTGAATCTGCTTTTTGTAAGATCCATTTACACTCACAGAATGAAAATCTCATTTTGGGGTAACATAACCCTTCTAGTTCTAAGCTATATATATATATATATATTTGATTTTTAAAACATTTTTTTAATGAGAGCAATTGATTTTCCCTTTTTATCATCTTGTACTGGAAGTACATATATAATCATTATTTATCTTTTTTTCTGATTCTACAGCAAATACCTGAGCCTATAGGACTGTGATTTAAATGCCTCTCTGATTCCAGAAGGGAATATGAAAGCCATTAATAGTGCTAAAGAAAGCACATGGTCAGAGACTTGACTGACTAAGATCTGCAAAATAGCAGTTCTATGCCAATACATTAGGGCTTGAAATTGGGTTTGAGTCCTGGAGTCCCAGTCTTTTCTAAAACTTTAGAGGACGTGGGTCCCCTCGACTTAGATTCCTAGAAAGCACCTAAGATTGGTTATTTACTTGGCTCACTTCCCTAAAAAGCTGATGATAAGTCAGATCAGAGAGAGACATTTTCCTTAAGTCCTGGCCCTGAATGGGTAATTGCACACTGTTGAATTCACTTTAATTAGACCTTCATTCAAAGGTCTAAGTTTATTTTCCCTAGATTTTTGCACATTTTACATTTCACAAGTTAATTTTTTCTTTTTTCTTGAATTTTATTCTTTTTATTTTGCCAATTGAATTCATATAACCCCCAGGACTCAGCCACTCATCCTTAGCTGACCTGAGGTACCCTTTTTCAGAAGAAAAGGTGTGTTTTAAGATTTACCTCACGGGGATATCTGTTAAGTTTTTTAAAATTCGATAATGTGAAAATATATATTTATTTAACTCTTTTAGGAGTAATTTCACGGGGAATTATATAAAATCTTAGAAGAAAATGTATGTTTTGTAATCTATAATGTAAGGTTTAAATTCTTTTGAGAATAATTTCAGGATAAGGACCTTGCCATCTCCCCAGAATCCAGATGACGAACTTGTTTTGGTGAAGACACCATGAAGATGTCTGAAAAGCCTTCACTGTACCATGAAGACCAAACTTTGAACTTTGGGGTGCAGTTGATTGAACTATGGGGAGTTGAAATTGAGTTGTATGTATTGTTTTAATTGTACACTGTTATGCCAGTGGGGGACAGCCCCCCAAATTGTTTTTTTGTCAATGCGTCTAATTTTAACCATTTGTTCATCTATTTCTTTATCCCCAAAATTCCTGAAAAATTTAGAAGCTGTTATTTTTACAGGTCCAGCGAAGAAAAAAGGACTAACCTTTTTTTTTGCCGGACCTCACGGGGAATTGTAAAAAGTGGATTTTGGAAATGTATAAAACTACATTTCCCGTGATCCAACATGGTCCAACTGGTTTCCGTTTCCGACGTCTTGACGCAGGGCAGCGCTTAAATCTCGTGGGTTAGGAGGGAGTGCTCTCTTCTTTGGCGAGTAGGGCTTGGCTAGGAGGCAGTATGGAGGCGGCAGTTTTGAATGCTTACAAGCGCGTGGTCTAATGATTTTATCTATCAACATGGCTTTAATTAAAATACTAATATATATATTTATACAAGCCTTTATCATTTTTAATTCTTACAACTCATAGTCCTGATATGCATGCAGTAGGAAAGAAGGGTTTTAATTTATGCTTTTTACCCCTTGGTCTTTTCCTTCATTTGCTAAAAGATGTATTACTTAGAAACTGAACTCCTGGATGGGGACAGAGCTACATGGATCCAGAAATGCTCACTGAGTACAAAGGTCAACGTTCTGTATTAGAAGGACATCAAAATGTATATAACAATCCTATAGTATCTTAAGGTTTGCAAAACACCTTTCTCACAACATATATAAATATAATAGAATATTGTTGTATCATAAGTAATAATGAATAGGAGGAATTCAGAGAAACACAAGAAGACTTGTATGAACTGATAAAAATAAGAAAACAGAAAGCAGGGAAACACAACAAAATATGGAAATATATATGTGTGTGTATATATATATATATACTTATATATATAAACAACATTAAAAGGCAGCCAAAAAAAGATGAATTGCATTGATCGATTTTAGGTCTGGGAAGCAGAATGAAACACTTCTCTCTTCTTAGCAAAGAGATAAGGGGGACTACAGGCATGGAATATTCCATATGTTGTCAGATGCATTCACTTGGTCAGTTGGTTTTGTTTAACTTCTCTTTTGTTTTTTTGTTTTTGTGGTTGTGACAAAGAAGATCTCAGTGTAGAAAAGGGATACATCAGGAAATGACTACTGAATTTAAAAAATTAGTAACATCTTTATTTAAAACAAAAAAAAAATAAGACAGATCTTAGTCTCTTTATTTTACAGAGAAACAAAATACAATCCAAAGAAGGGGTGTGATTTTTTTAGACTATCATTTTATATTAATTAATTTTGTAATGTTTTATTTTTTCCCCAGTTACATGTAGAAACAATTTTTAACATTTATTTTCTCACATTTTGAGTTCCAAATTCCCTCTTTCCTTCCCCTCTCCACTCTCTGAGATAGTAAACAATTTTATATAGGTTATACGTATGCTATCATGTAATACATATTTCCATATCATCATATTGTGAAAGCTGACACATATCATTGAAAAAAGATCTCATGTATACAATGTTCTCCTGGTTCTGCTTCCTTCACTTTGCATCAGTTCATGTAAGTCTTTTCGGATTTTTCTAAAATCATCTTGTTCAAGACTTGTACGAAAATATTCATAGCTGCGCTTTTTGTGGTGGCAACAAATTGGAAAAGGAGGGAATGTCCTTCAATTGGGGAATGGCTGAACAAACTGTGGTATATGCGGGTGATGGAATACTATTGTGCTAAAAGGAATAATAAACTGGAGAAGTTCCAGGCGAACTGGAGAGACCTCCGGGAACTGATGCAGAGCGAAAGGAGCAGAGCCAGAAGAACTCTATACACAGAGACTGATATACTGTGGTAAAATTGAATGTAATGGACTTCTGTACCAGCAGCAATGCAATGACCCAGGACAATTCTGAGGGATTTATGGTAAAGACGCTACCCACATTCAGAGGAAGGACTGCAGGAGAGGAAACATATAAGAAAAACAACTGCCTGAACGCATGGGTCGGGGTGGACATGA
>NC_058131.1:322929344-323033623 GCF_016433145.1 Gracilinanus agilis | reverse complement strand
CGCATCGGCCAAGGGTGGGGGGGGGGCGCGGGGGGGGGGTTGAAGGGGAAAGGTGGAGCATGAATCATGTAACCATGTTAAAAATGAATATTAATAAATGTTAAAAAATGGGGAAAAAAATCATCCTGTTCATCATTTCCTATAACATAATAGTATTTTATTGCAATAATATACTACAACTTGTTAGTCATTCTCCATTTGATGGACAGAGGGGATGTGATTTACCATAGGTCACATGGGGATGGTTCCAACCCTAATGCTGTCATGCAATACCTGTGTTGGGCAAATCACATAACTTCTCTGGGTCTCAGGTTCTTCATCTATAAAATGAGCAACTTGGTTTCTAACATCCCTTCCAACTCTAAATTGATGACTCTATGCAGTGATATTTCCAGGTCATACCAGAAGAAAGAGAGAAAGGGAGGGAGGAAGGCAAGGGAGAAGGGAGAGAGGAAAGAGGAAAGGAATAAAGGGAGTAAAGAAAGAAAGAAGGGCAGAGGCATCTTGAGGTAGTTAAAGCTTCTAGTGGTAAGGCAGAACAGCGTGAATGAGAGTTGAGCTGGGAGACCAAAAGTTGAATTTTTATGGAAATTTTATGGAAAATAAAAGACAGAAAGAAATATGGAAAGAGAATGGGAATGATGCTTCAAATTTTCAAAAAAAAAAAAAAAACACATGTGAGCACACCAATTCAGGACACTGGAGAAAGGAAAGAGATCAAAGCTACAGAATCACCATCAGCCACTACAGAGTGAAAAACTGAGACCCATTCGTTTGGATCATTCCTATGATAGATTATAGAGACCCTTTGAGTGGTGACATGTGAGTGTGAGACATGGGTACAAAATGGAGGAAATTTAAATGGTCTGAGAACATTCTACCTGTAAGAGGTGTGAAGAAATGGTAACATCATCACCTGAGGATACCATGTAACCACTCCATGGATCCCTAGAGAAGAGAGAACTAGCCCTGTGTGCTGAATGAAAGCCATATAGTTGGGTGCTATGAAATTCCACTGAAGATAGAAACAGTGGCAGGAAGGGCATCTGAATGAGCAGAGTAAGATGACAGTGAAGCTGTGGGGCACTGAGATGGAGAGTAGCAACCCCAGAACAGCTGCCAGCAAAAGAGGAGCAACTAAATAAAATTTCCACATGGAGAGGAAAACTCTGGCTTCTCCCCTTGCTAGATCTCCACTCAGAGTAGCACTAATAATAATAACAGCAACATGGCTGAAATGTATACAATGTTTTAAAGTTTTCAAAGCATTTCACATTCTTTATGTCATCTGAAACAAAATAGAAACAGAGGCAAAATGCCTAAGGTAGCTACTACAGTTATAATCAGTCTCATTTTATAGATGAAGAAACAAGTTTTTCTTTTTAACTTCTCATCATTTGCTATAAAACAGACCAGGATTTAAAGAAATACAATCTTTTAGGTTCAAATTTAGAATTTACTTATTAAATGTCAACACTAATTTTTTCAATATTTAATTTTTTCCAAACATTTATTTTTAAGCCCTTACCTTCCATCTTAGAATCAGTACTATGTATTTGTTCTAATAGATGTTAAATGACTTGCCCAGGGACACACAGCTAGGAAGTGCCTGAGAACCCATTTGAACCCTTCTCCAGGCTTCACTCTATCCACTGAGCCATTTAGCCATACTTCCCCTCCCCCCAATTACATTTAAAGACAGTTTTTAAAAATTAGTTTTCTAAAAATTTGAGTCCAAAATCTCTCCTTTCCCTTTTTCCCCCTCCCAAACATATTTTCATATTGGCCATGTTGTGGAAGAAGATACTTAAAAAAAAAAAAAGACAATTAAGTTGAAAAGAATATTCTTCTAACTGCAATCAGACTCAAGTTCAGAAACCGAAAAGGCTAAATACCTAGCAATACTAAAACTCAAAGTATACCAAGGTAGTAATCATCAAAACAATTTGACACATTAAAAGTGGATAATTGAAATATTGGGTCCAGAAGCAATTGAACATAATATAATAGTGTTTAGTAAAACCAAGGACATCCACAGCTGGGGTAAAGACTCACTATTCTATGCAAACTGTTGAGAAAACTAGAAAGCAGCCTGGGAGAAATTTAGGCTTAGACAAACATCTCACAGCATATGCTACAATAACCTCTAAATGTATACACAATCCAGGTATAAAAGGGCATATCATAAACAACTTAGAGGTGGAGGGAAGGAGATACTTTTCACTATTTTTGTTTAAAAGAGGCCTCAACCAAATAATAAATGGAAAGAATCACAAGAGACAAAAGCAGAAAATTTTGAAGAATATAAAATTGAAAAGTTCTTGCCCAAACAAAAGCAAGACTCTTAGAATTAGAAGGAAAATTGGAGAAAACAGGCTTTACCTAAATAGTTGATGTTCTTGGGCTTATTGAATACTGTGATATTACATTTAAATTGCTTCTGAATCTTGGTTATTTAATTTGCAGCAACTTTCTCTTCAAAGAACTGCTATTCAAGATCCATAGGAAATCAATGCAAATACATATGAACAAGAATGATTCCCCAAAAGATAAATAAAAAGATATAGATAAGTAATTCTCAACAGTAGATAGCCAGACATTGAAGTTAGATTCTACTCAAGGGGAGTCAGTGATCCAGAAAAGTTAAAGGTTCTCTGACACAGAGTCTTTTTACACAAAGGTTGCCTTTATAAAATACTTTTCATATGTTATCTCATTTGATTCTTACAACTACTCAAAAAGGTAGACATGATTAATATTTCATACATATTTTTATATGTGAGGAAACTGAGGCTCAGAAACATAAAATAACTTGACTAAAGTTACAGAGCTAATAAATATCAATATTAGTAGGGGGCAGCTAGGTAGCTCAGTGGATTGAGAGCCAGGCCTAGAGATGGGAGGTCCTAGGTTCAAATCTGGCCTCAGACACTTCCCAGCTGTGTGACCCTGGGCAAGTCACTTTGACCCCCATTCCCTAGCCCTTACCGCTCTTCTGCCTTGGAGCCAATACTGAGTATTGGCTCCAAGGCAGAAGGTAAGGGTTTAAAAAAATTAGTAGTCAAACCCCAAACCTGTCTGATTTCAAGTTCAGTGCCCTTTCCATTACTCCATGTAAATTCAACATCACAATGTTGGTGGCCATGGAGACAGGTGAAATCCTGGGCTTAAGCACCTTCCTGCATTACTTCCAAAAATTACTTAAGAAATAAGGTTACTGATGAGCAGTTTGGTAGTCTTTCTTAAGACTGGAGGCAAGTTTTCTCCCCAAGTTTTCTAATAGGAGAAGATGGCAGATGCATTGTGGGAAGATGGAGGAGTAGGGGTAATGCTTCTTTGCCCTCTTAACACCCCTACAAAAAAATTTTAAAACTCCACAAAATCAATTCTAAAAGTGGCAAAAGCAATAAGAGTTAAAGGGAAGCTAAACCACAAAGGACAACTAAAGACTTTCCCAGAGGCATTCAGCAGGAACTGAGCAAACAGCTTGGAATCAACATCTAACCCCTGAGGGCAGAATTAACAACCTCACCTGGTTGGTTGAGCCCCAAAACATACAACCAGGAGGTTGCCACTAGAATCCACATCTACAGAGGAAGGTTCCTTGAATCTGCTTTGTCTGCAGCAGTGATAGCAGCATTGACTGTGTCAGCCTCTGACATCAGAGACAACCCCACTGCTCCCTCAGCACCATGCTGGCCCACAACTAGGGATTCATGGAGTGAAGTCCAAGGAGTCCTCGGGCTCTGCACCCTACAGGATATCAAACCTTGCTGAAGACAGGTGAAAAATGTTGAAGAACCAGGGAATGTGGACTGGAGGGTCCCTGGTTGTGGCCACAGATCTTTAGCCAGGGAGGTAGTCTGCCTGCTTGCAGTTGCTGGGGCAGAACTGCCTATGGTCTCTGGTTCAAGGACCTGAGATCCATCTTGGCCTGGGGCTTGAAAAGGAGACCCAGAAATATATCAGACCCTGGGCTATAAACCTGGAATAACCAAATAGGGCCCAGGAAAAAAACCAAACAAAAACCCCTCTGAAACCCAAGACAACATATCCAAACACAATAGGAGTCCTGGGAGCCCAGAAAAAGCCAATAATTAAACCTATTGACATAGCTACTAAAATGTAAAATTAATTTTAAAAAAGAGCAATCAAAGGTTAAAGAACCCAACTATTGATAGCTACTATGGGCACAGAGAAGACCTTGTTGGGAGGGAAGGGAGAGGGTGTGCTCAAGGTCAGAGGACAATAAAATAAAAACACCTACTTCAAAAACAACAAAGAAACATAATAAATGGGCACAAGCCCAAAAAGAGCTATTGAAAGAACTTTAAAAGGACCTCAAAAACCAAATAAGAGAGTTTGAGGAAAAACTAGAAGAGTAATAAAAAAAAAATAAGAAAATTATGAAAGATCAGCTAAATGGAAAAAGAGATCCAGAATCTCACATAACAAAATAATCTATTAAGAACTAGGATTGGACCATTGGGAGCTAATGGATCTCTTAAGACAACAAGAAATAATAAAGCAAGATCAAAAGACTGACTGAAATAATAGGAAGAGAATATGAAACATTTTTATCACAAAAACAACTGACCTGGAAAATAGTTAATAATAGCTGGACTCTCAGAAAGCTAGGATCATAAAAAGAGTTTAGACACCACACTCCAAGAGATCATTAAGGAAAACTGCTCAGGAATCCTAGAATCAGAGGATAAAATAGAAATGGAAAGAATCCACTGATCACCACCACCAAAAGATCCAAAGATGAAAATGAACAGGAATGTCATTGCTAAGTTCTATAGCTTACAGGTTAAGGAAAAAAAAATACTACAAGCAACAAGAAAAAAATACAATGGAGCTATAGCCAGAATAATACAAGACTTAGCAACCACAACTTTAAAAGAGCACAGGACATGGAACACAGTATTTCATAAAACAAAAGAACTAGGTTTGCAACAAAGAATAACATGTCCAGCAAAATTGAGCATAATTATAAAAGGGGAAAAAATGGATGTTTAACAAACTAAAGGAATTTTAACTATTCCTGGGGAAAAATCCAGAACTTAGTAGAAAATTTGATCTGTAAGAAACATACAAAGGTAATGATGAAGGGCTAATCATTAGTAACCCCCCAAAATCAAAATATTTGATTCTTATATGGGAAAATTGTTGAAAGCTATCCAACAGCTCCAGGAATCTAATAAGGGATGGTTTAGGTGAGAAAGAAATATGCTGGAGACCATCTGTCTGTCAACTCATGGCTACTCCATTTGACTGGCAATGAGCTTGGGATTTTTATTATATACAGTATTCAAAAAACCCCTTTCACACAAAGCACAGAGGAGTTTGTGGCTTGCAGACACAGAATTACCTCATCATTAGAATATAGTTTTACAAAGAATTTTCTCATAAAGATTATGCCATACGAGATAATGTCCAAAGCCAGAAATGAGCCTCACTTTATCTAAAAGTTATTTTAGTAAAAAGCTTCCACATTTCAAAAGATATATTAAAGAATGAGCCTTTGAGATTATGTGGGGTGGAAAGTACCTAGATGAATATGAAAGGTGTCTGACTCTGCCTACTTTGACCTTGGCTGTCTAGGAAGAGATTACAGGGCCAGGCCAGCTTCTACTGATTTCTGCTCTTTTCTCTTAGGAAAAGTTGTTAACTCCTCAACTGCTGTTTTGCTAAGAACTTAAAGCTTTCCAATAAGAAAAGGTGTGGATCATAAAAGGAATCAAAAGAGGAGTCTAGATTTTTATTTTAGATAAACCCATTCTGCCTGTGTCCTGACATGCAGTGCAGAAAAAAATCACACACACAGCATTACCTGCCTATGATTTTATAATGGGATCCAGATAAAATATTTATTATAGACTCTGTTTCTCTCAATGATTTCCAATTATAAAATCAGCCTCTGGGAAGGGCAATTGTTTTTTGGATTAGCTAACCTGCTGTTAGCCCAGCTTTTCAGGGCTTAGATTACTAGGACCAACAACAAAGGCTGCCTCAGCCTGGATTGATCATGAAGGGAATCCAGATAAAAGGCCCTATCCACAACCCTATTTCTCTGATTGGCCTTCCACAGGAAAATGTTACTTAGAGCACCTGGGAATGGAATTATTGCCTGGATATATATTGAAGGGGCATGTATAGATGGGAAGCATGAGGTCAAGGTGAATGCAACAAAATGAGCCAAAATGGTAGTGAAGCAGATCAGGAGGAGGCAGTGTGGAGTGGCTATCCCATATGTAAGGAATGAGTGGAAGAACTGCCATGGAGAGGGGGAGGAGGAGGGGAAGAGGAGTAGAGGGTGGATAATAGTAGAACCCTACTCTCATCACATCTGGGATAAAGAGACAACAACATACACAATAAGAAGGGTAAAAATCTTCTTAATGTACAGAGAAACAGGAGGGAAAGGGGAAGGGGACAAGGGAGGAACTAGAATTGGGTAAAGGAGAGCCCCTTAAGGAATTGAGGGACTAAGGAAAGGAAGAGTAGATTAAGAGAAAATAGTCAAGGAAATAAGAAAAGGGAGAGATACTAAGAAGAGAGTACATACCAGTATCAAGATATAATGGAGTAAGGTAAAAGGATAAGGGAGAGACTCAAGATAAAATAAGGCTAAGGAGGGATCCAGGAAAAAAGAAAGACATAGAAGGACAAGCAATGAAGAAGAACAAAATGGAGGGAAATATACAACTAGTAATTATGACATTGAATGTGAATGAGATGAATTTGCCCATAAAATGAAAATAGCAGAATGAATCAAAAATTAAAACCCAACAATATGTTTATAAGAAACACATTTTAAAATGAAAGACACATAGAGAGTAAAAAAAAAAGGCTGCAGTAAAATATAATATGCCTCAAATGATTCAAAGAAAGCCAGGATAGCAATCATGATCTCTGACAAAGTTAAAAAATAAAATAGATATAATCAGAAGAAGTAAACAGGGAAACAATGTTATATTAAAGGGTACCATGGACAATGAAGCATTATCAGTTTTAGATCTATATGCACCAAATATTATAGTTTATCCAAATTATTAAAGGAAAAATTAAATGAGTTACAGACAGAAATAGATAACAAAACAATAATAATGGGAGACTTTGATCTCCCTCTGCAAGAACTACATAAATCTAACCAAAAATTAAACAAGAAAGAAGTTGGGGAGATTAATAGAATCTTAGATCAGTTAAATATGATAGATATCTGGAAAAATTTGAATGGGAACAGAAACGAGTATGCCTTCTTCTCAGCAATACATGGTATCTTCACAAAAATTGACCACATATTAGGCCACAAAAACATTTTAGTTAAATGTAGAAAGGCAGAAATACTAAATGCAACCTTCTCAGATCATGATACAATAAAAATTGTATATAATAAGGGACCACGGAAACAAAAAGTAAAACTAATTAGAGATTAAAGAACCTAATCTTAAAGAATGAATGAGTTTAAGAACAAATTACTGAAATAATAAATGATTCCATTAAAGAGAATAATAATAATGAGACAACATGCCAAAATCTATGAGATACAGAAAAGCAGTAATTAGAGGAAATTTATATCTCTAAAAGCTTATATTAACAAAATAGAGAAAGAAAAGATGAATTGGGAATGCATTTAAAAAATCAACAAAATTGATAAATCACTGATTAATCTAATAAAAACAAGAGAAAAAGGAAAACCAAATTACTAGCATTAAAGATGAAAAGCGTGAATATACAACCAATGAAGATGAAATTAAATTAATTATTAGGAGTTATTTTGCTCAACTATATGAAAACACATTTAGTAATAAAAGAGATAGAAGAATATCGACAAAAAAATTTTTGCCTAGACTATCACAGCAAGAAATAGACTACCTAAATAAATCTATTTTAGAAAAAGAAATTGAATAATCCATAAATTAACTTTCTATGAAAAAAGCTTCAGGACCAGATGAACTTGCAAGTAAATTATACCAAACATTTAAGAACCAACTAGTTCCAATATTAAGCAAATTATTTGAAATAATAGGTAAAGAAGAAGTTTTACAATTCCTTTTATGAAACGAATATTTTGCTGATACTTAAACCAGGAAGAGCAAAAACATAGAAAAAAAGTTATAGACCAATCTCATTAATGAATGTGGATATAAAAATCCTAAACAAAATACTAGCTAAACAGCTGCAACAAAATGGCACAAAGATAAATACAATGTGATCAAACAAGATTTATACCAGGAATGCAGGGATGGTTTTAATAAGGAAATCTATCAACATAATTGATAATATCAATAAGAAAGAAAGTAATAAAAATATATGATTATATTGATAGATGAAGTTAATAACTTTGAAAAAATAAAACACTTATTCCTATTAAAATTACTGGAAAAGATTAGTGGAGTAGATTAGATACACAATATATAGGAGTAAATTATCTTAGCAACCTAATATTTGACAAAACCAAATATCCCAACTCTTGGAATAAGAATTCACTAACAAAAACTGCTAGGAAAATTGGAAAACTGACAGAAGCAAGGTATAGACCAATATCTGATACCCTATGCCAAGATAAAGTCAAAATGGATATACGATTTAGCTGTAAAGAGTGATAGCATAACTAAATTAGGGGAACACAGAATAGTTCATTTGGTAGATTTTTGGAGAAGGGAAAAATTTATGACCAAACAAGAAATAAAGAGTATTATAAGATATAGAGTTACCAATTTTGATTATATTAAATTAAAAAGCTCTTGCACAAACAAAACTAATGTAACCAAGATTAGAAGGGAAACAACAAAGTGGGGAAATTTTTTTATAACAAATTTCTCTGATAAAGATCTAATTTCTCAGATTTATAGAGAACTGAGTGAAATTTATAAGAATACAAGCCATTCCCCAACTGACAAATGGTCAAAGGATATAAACAAGCAGTTTTCAAATGAAGAAATCAAAACTATCAATAATCATATGAAAACTGTTCTAAATCACTCTTGATTAAAGAAATGCAAACTCCGAGGTGGCACCTCAGAGTTAAAAACAACTCTGAGGTTCCATCTCACACCTACCAGATTGGCCAATATGGCAGTAAAGGAAAGTGGTAAATGTTGGAGGGGATGTGGCAAAATTGGAACACTGAAAAAGTGTCATGGTTGGTGGAGTTGCAAACTGATCCAACCCTTCTGGAGGTCAGTTTGGAGCTATGCCCAAAGGGCTATAAAACTATATATACCCTTTGATCCGGCAATACCACTACTGGGGCTTTATGACATGATGGTATATATAGAAAAGTCCAGAAAAATCAACTAAAAAGTTAGTTGAAACTATAGACAAGTTTAGCAAAGTATCAGGATATAAAATAAATCCACATAAATCATCAACATTTTTATATATTACTGTCAAAGTCCTGCAAGAAGAGATAGAGATACACCATTTAAAATAACCACAAATAGGGTAAAATACCTGAGAGTATACCTGCCAAAACCAACCCAGAAACTACATGAACATAATTATAAAACATTATTTATATAAATAAAGTCAGATCTAAATAATAGGAAAAATTTTGAATGCTTTAGAAATCAAAAGTACAAGAACTATTATTTGGAATTCAAAATAAAGTATTGGATGCCTGGTTTACTGGGAAGACATGATTCCACACTGGCATCTATGCATTAATAAACAGTTTGTGCATGTCATGTTTCTAGCTCTATACTATTTAACACTTTTTATTATGAGGGTGTGTATGGCACTGTTCTGTTTTTGTCTATATAGGTTATGCATGTATGGGTCTGTCTGGATATGGCTGACAGGAGGGAAAAAATAGACATCTCTAGTGTTTCTTGCCTCTACCTTTCTCCAAGGGAGACTTATTCCTGTGAAGAAGGAAAGCAGGAGATTTAAGTCAGAGAATGGGTAACTCTGCTCTCCCCAGAGAGGGCTGGACTGATATCTATCAGCTCCTTGAAATATTAATAGTCATGGGGAAATAATTTTTAGGTTCATGCTCTATTCTTGATCATTATTCCTTAGTGGAAAAGGAGGGGCCCAAGTTATATCCAAGGCTTCACTACCAGATGCCAGTTCCACAATGAACACACTTAGCAAATAGCAAATAAGCCCATTTATCCAAATAAACACTAAACTGAAGTTAAAGTATACAGAGGAGAATGTATACCAGGTAATATAGAGTGAAGGAAATCTCCCACTGAAATGAGATAATTCAGTTTGGCTAAGAGGGGCAGTCCCAGATCTTACCCAAAGGGAAATTTCCTGAAATCTCTAGTATAACAAACTGGCAATGGAATATATTAGAGATTTCTAGCTTCTCTACATATCAGGTTCTTCCTAGAGTGGCTTTTTCTCCCTTTAGTGACTTGAAGAGAGGTTGGAATGGCACATTATATCTCTCTTTAAAAAATTTAATTTAATTTTTTCTAAACTCTTACCTTCTGCCTTGGAATCAATACAAACAACTCTTACTGTCTGTCTTAGAATCAATACTGTGTATTGATTCCATGGTAGAAGAGTGGTAAGGGCTAGGCAATGGGAGTTAAGTGACTTGCCCAGAGTCACATAGCTGGGAAGTGTCTGAGGTCAGTTTTGAACCCAGGACCTCCCATTTCTAGGCCTGGCTCTTAATTCACTGAGCTACCCAGCTGCCCCCACCCATCCACCCATTATCTCTTGATGGTAGAAGTTGGAAGAGCCTGGATCTCTCTTCTATCTCTCACCAACTCTTTCCTCTCTTCATGTAGGCAAGGAGCATTGAGAAATTAACTTCCATCAGTGAAGAGAGAGTCCCAAACAACTAGCTCTTTGAGCCATGAGTTACACTAACAATAATTTGAATGGAAAGATCCAAAAGGCACACTTGCCAAATTTTGGATACTGCAAGCTAGGAAGGAAAACTAATGATGCTTGGCCATGAATCATAGAATATTAGTGTCAAGGAAGAGTTTAAGCTAAAGATTAGCTAAAGGGAAATTGAAAGGCACAGAGTAGGCATTAGCAGACGTTATAAAAACTAATACTGTGTTCCAAAGCAGAAGAGAATATGAACACAGTATTAGTTTTTAAATGGAAGGTAGGGTTTTTTATCTCTGTGGGGTACAAACCTAGTAGGGTATTTCTGGCTCAAAGGGCATGCATTCTTTTGCAGTCCTTTGGGCATAATTCCAAATTGCTTTCCAGAATGATTAGATTGATTCACAACTCCACAAGCAATGCATTAGTGTCCCAATTTTGCCACATCCCCTTCAATATTTATTATTTTCCTTTACTGTCATATTAACCAATCTGCTAAGTGTGAAATAATACCTCAGAGTTGTTTTGATTTGCATTTCTCTAACCAGGAGGGATTTAGAACATTTTTTCATATGATTATTGATAGTTTTGATTTCTTCATCTGAAAACTGCCTATTCCTGTCCCTTAACCATTGGTCAATTGGGGAATGGCTTGATTTCTTGCACATTTGATTTAGTTCCTTATAAATTTGAGAAATTAGATCTTTGTCAGATATTTTTGTTATAAAATTTTCCCTCCCAGTTTGTTGCTTCCTTTCTAATTTTGGTTGCATTGGTTTTATTTGTACAAAACCTTTTAAATTTAATATAATCAAAATCATTCATTTTACATCTTGTAATGTTCTCTATCTCTTTATTGGTCTCAAATTCTTTCCTTTCCCTTAGATCTGACAGGTATACTATCCTACGTTCACCTAATTTACTTATAATTTCTTTCTTTATATTTAAGTCATTTACCCATTTTGAATTTATCTTGATTTAGGGTGTAAGGCCCAATTTTTCCTATATTGTTTTCCAGTTTTCCCAGCAGTTTTTCTCAAATAGTGTGTTCTTGTCCCAAAAGCTGGTGTCTTTGGGTTTATCGAACACTAGCTTGCTGAGGTCATTTACCCCAAGTCTATTCCACTGATCCACTTCTATCTCTTGGCCAGTACCATATTGGTTTTTTTGTTTGTTTGTTTGTTTGTTTGTTTTTAATTTTAAACCCTTAACTTCTGTGTATTGACTTATAGGTGGAAGATTGGTAAGGGTAGGCAATGGGGGTCAAGTGACTTGCCCAAGGTCACACAGCTGGGAAGTGTCTGAGGCCGGATTTGAACCTAGGACCTCCTGTCTCTAGGCCTGGCTCTCAATCCACTGAGCTACCCAGCTGCCCCCAGTACCATATTGTTTTGATGATCACTGATTCATAGTACAGTTTGAGATTTAGTACTACTAGGTTTCCATCCTTCACAATTTTTTTCTACAGTTCCTTTGATATTCTTGATCTTTTGTTCTTCCAGATGAACTTTGTAATAATTTTTTCTAAACCTATAAAGAAGTTTTTCGGTAGTTTGATAGGTTTAGCATTGAATACGTAAATTAATTTAGGTTGGATTGTCATTTTTATTATATTACCTCATCCTACCCATAAGCAATTAATGTTTTTCCAATTATTTATATCTAGTTTTATTTGTGTGTAAAGTGTTTTGTAGTTATGTTCATATAATTCCTGAAATTGTCTTGGTAAGTAGAGTCCCAGATATTTTATATTGTCTAGAGTGATTTTATTTTATTTTTTTTAAACCCTTAACTTCTGTGTATTGGCTCCTAGGTGGAAGAGGTGGTAAGGGTGGGCAATGGGTCTAGAAATGGGCTAGAAAATGGGAGTTAAGTGACTTGCCCAGGGTCACACAGCTGGGAAGTATCTGAGGCCGGATTTGAACCTAGGACCTCCGTCTCTAGGCCTGACTCTCAATCCACTGAGCTACCTAGCTGCCCCTAGAGTGATTTTAAATGGAGTTTCTCTTTCTAACTCTTGCTGCTGAGTTTTGTTGGAAATATATAGAAATGTTGATGATTTATGTTGGGTTTATTTTGTATTCTGCAACTTTGCTAAAGATATTAATTATTTCCACTAGCTTTTTAGTTGATTTTCTCAGATTCTCTAGGTATACCTTCATGTCATCTGCAAAGAGTGATAGTTTACTTTCCTCATTGCCTACTTTAATTTTAAGGGTTTTTTTAAAAGTAGAGTAAAAGAAGTCATGAAAAATTTATGAGTCAAAAGGAATACAGACTTTTCACTTGGCAACAACAAGGGATAAGCTAAGGACATCTAACACATTTCATTAGTACTCTTGAAAAGTCAAGAGAAAGGAAGAAAACCCTTAACACACTGCAGAGACCCATACCAGAGAACTTATGGGAAAACATAAACAAGAGTTACACTGAAAAAAATCTAACAAGGGGGCAACTGGGTGTCTCAGTGGATTGAGAGCCACACCCAGAGATGGATTCAAATCAAATCAAACACTTCCCAGCTGTATGACCCTGAGCAAGTCACTTAACTCCCATTTTCTAGCCCTTACCACTCTTCTGCCTTAGAACCAATACCCAGTATTGATTCTAAGATGGAAGGTAAGGATTTATTTTTTTAAAAATTTAACAAGATGAAATTTAACAGAGGTGAAATTAACTCATACAAGTTTGAAAATTGAACTTAATCATTTTAGAGAAAGGAACTCTATCTTAACATCTCTGGGAATTTTACTGGACAGCAAGTTCTATGTGGGTCAACAGTATAACCCAGAAGTTAAATAAAAAACTAATGTAATCTTGGGCTGAAGTAATAGAAGCAAAGTGCCTAGTAGAAGGGAGGTGATAGCTCCATGATCCTTTGCCCCCTTCTACAATGTCATTGTCCAGTTATGGGAAGTTTTAAAAAAATAGTAACAAAATCAAAGTGACTTAGAGAAGAGCAAGCTCATCCAGAAGATGATGGTGAGGCGCCTGGAGATCATGCCACACAAGAATCAACTGAAACAATAGAGAATATTTGTTTTGAAGAAAAGATGGCTTAAGAGGGGACTTAATGGCTATCTTTAAATCTTCAAAGTGTAGAATTTGAATCAATGGGTTTTAGGGTTAAATTTCTATTCCATATAAAGAAATGCAGAAGTAAAAGATGAAGTATAGGGGCAGCTGGATAGCTCAGTGGATTGAGAGCCAGGCCTAGAGACGGGAAGTCCCAGGTTCAAACCCGGCCTCAGCCACTTCCCAGCTGTGTGACCCTGGGCAAGTCACTTGACCCCCATTGCCTACCCTTACCACTCTTCCACCTATGAGACAATACACTGAAAGTACAAGGGTTTAAATTAAAAAAAAAAAAAAAGATGAAGTGTAATCACAAGAGATGTAATGTAATGAAAAGAGCTCTGAGGGTAGAGATGGAAGAGTTTGGTTAAACCCCAGGCTCTGTTATTTACTAGCTTTATGATGGAGGGCAAGTTTCACTTAACCTCTCTGGGACTTAATGTGGTCATATATAAAATGAAGGAGCTGGACCTTAGGTGATCTCTAAGGCCCCATTCAAATCTGAATCTCATGAACTATTAATACTTTGACTTTAAATTTCCTACATTCCTCTCCCTCCATCCTCAATTAAAGATTTAACATTAGAAAAGGCAACCAGCTACTCTACTTTCTGTCCTCTCTCATCATCTTGTTCTTTCTAACTGGGTGACCTTGGCCAAGAACTTTAACTGCTCTCCTCTTTCAGTTTTCTCTTCTATCAAGACTAATTCCTGTCTTGTCTCCCTCACAAATGAAATGACTTATGCTAAAAGTAAAAGGTCTCATGCAAGTGTGAGTTATTATAAAATAATCGTGCTCAATTTACCTTTTTAAAAATTAGCTGATTTATTTTACTTAATTTTGTATGGAGAGAATGAGTGGGAGAGACAAAGAGACAGAGAGACAGAGACAGAGAGAGACAGAGATGGAAACAGAGAGACACAGAGAGAAGGGTGGGGGGAAGGAGGGAGAGAGGAAGAGAGGAAGGGAGAGTAAAAGTGAGAGAGAGAAGAGAAGAGAAGAGAGAGGAGAGAAAAAGAGAGAGAGATGAGAGACGAGAGAGAGAGAGAGAAAAGAGAAGAGAGGAGAGAGGAGAGAGAAGAAAGGAAAGAAAGAAAGAGAGGGGAGAGAGAGAGAGAGAGAGAGAGAGAGAGAGAGAGAGAGAGAGAGAGAGAGAGAGAGAGAGAGAGAGAGAGAGTTGTTTATACATAGTTACTTTCATGTTATCTTCCCCATTANGAGAGAGAGAGAGAGAGAGAGAGAGAGAGAGAGAGAGAGAGAGAGAATAGAGAGAGAAGAGAGAAGAGAGAAGAGAGAAGAGAGGAGAGAGGAGAGAGGAGAAACAGAGACAGAGAGAGAGAGAAAGAATAGCCTAGTGAACAGAGAGCCAGAAAGATTTGGGTGAACTTGAGCATATCTCACCTCTGATATATACTGGCTGTGTGATCCTGGGCAAGTCTCTTAATGTTTTGGAACTATAGGCAACTGTCTAATATTATACACAAAGGATGCCAATGCATTGGTAAAGGGAGTTTCCTCCCTTGAGAGTCCTCCCTATGAATCAAATCACAAATTCACTCCCTCTCATTAATCTATATATAAATATATTTTATTTACACATATACACAAATATGTTTATATATACCACACATTACATGCATACATGTGTAGATATTTTTATAGATATGCATATATGTATACATTTACAAATGTGTGGGTGAAATTGACATGTGTTTGTAGACATGTATGTATGCATGTGTGTATACCCATTAAACAGGAAATAAGCCACCTGATAGATATTCTGAATTTTTTTTCCCTTCACTCATGCAGGTCTTGTCATCCTCCTCCTTCCTCTAACTCAGTGTTGGGCAAACTATGGCCTGCAGGCCAGATGAGGCCCCCTGAAATGTTCTATCCGGCTATGGGACAGTATTCCTAATCTGAGGAATATGAGTAGGATACAATACAATAAAACTTCGAAAGAGTTACCTTAGAAACAGACTGACAGATGAGCATTTCCTTTCCTTTGGCCCCCTCTTTAAAAAGTTTGCCCATCACTGCTCTAACTCTATTTCCTTTGCTTCTCTTTAAGGCGAAGGCCAGGGTTATAAATAAATAAATTTAATTTTATCCCCTAAGCAGATTTTGATGTCCTTTTTTGGTAGTAAAACAGGCATTGAGGTATAAGAGCAAATATGTCAGTTTTATCACTGTGCCTAATCCTTATCAGACCCTCCTTTTGTAGGTAAGAGCTTTGGAGGGACAATTAAGGTAAAGGCTTACAAAGAGCTCCCCACTACCGCCATGTACACATCACCACACACATCTGGAATATTCTCCACGCTGAGACCAGCTGTGGACCTCATAATGAAGTATGACAGAAGGGTATCTACTTGAACAACAAAGATTTGGTTCTTACTTGAAATCTATCTGGAACGATGAATAAGGTTTTTGATTTTGATGAGTTTGTTTGACTTTCTTCTTCCTGGGTGCAAACAGAAGAGAAGGACAGTGAAGCAAGGAGGCAATCTGAAATGGTTCCATCCTTTGGATCAAAGATTTACCCTGATGATGCAGTTGGCAAGTGAAGCTATTCACGCAGGAAGAGGAGACTTGGATTCCTATTGTCTGTCCCATCCATTGCCTAACTATTTGAACTTGGACAAATAATTCACAGTTTCTGAGCTGTAGTTTATACCTTTCTTCAAAATGGAGATAATAATTCTTCTCCCCTCCCCCCGCTCCCCACATCTATCTTCCAGGGTTGCTTTGAGGATCAGAAGCTGATGCTAAGGGGGCTCTGGCTTAAGAGGCAGAACTTCTATAATGTGGAGAGGCCATGGCTGTTTCTGTCAGGTTGCTGATATATGGGAGTAAATGCCAACCAAGCCTAGTAAAGTAACTAAGTCTTGAGCTTTCCAGAAAACTTTGGGCTGATTAGATAGTCTTCTGCCACACAAATCTCTGTTTTTCCCCTCACCAGCTACCAAACACCTTGGTTCACTATGAGCCTTCATCCAGTCACCTGGGAGGGCTGCATGACTATCTGCTCTCCAATCTACAATTGTTTCCACTGGTGTCCTTAAGAGAAGGATTCTATGGTCTCTCGTGTTCACCTAGCCATAGGCCAGGACTCATAGGCTGAGTTATAGGCTCTGAATACCAAAGGACCATAGATTTAGAGATGGAAGAAACCTTAGAGATCATTAAGTCCACCCATTTCATTCTGCAAATGAGGAAACTGAGGCACAGAGCTGTGAAGTGGTTTGCCCAAGGTCATATAGGTGCTAAGTAGGAGGGTCAGGATTTGAACCCAGGTTTTCTGACTCCAAATCCCAAGACCTTTCCATTATACCACATCGTTACCATTACAATGTTACCAATGACCTACTGCCAAAGTTGGCCCCAACCCATTATAGAACTTATAGAAGCTCTACAAAACAAAAACACTTACAAAAAGGTATATTTCCATGATGACTTATTTGGTGCCACGTTTCTGAATGCAAAACAAAAAAAAAGGAAATATATTATTTTTACATTTGGAGAAACCCCTTCGTAATTACTGAAATAAAAAATAAATAGTTGAGTGGGACTCGTATTTTAGCAAACTAAGACACTTCCTCAGTAACATCATAAAGGTGGAATGCCCAAGTTGAACAGTGGCCACCTCTCAGATGATGCTAAGGTGCTAATATCTTGAGAATAGTTCATTCTTATGTTGCATTATAGAGCTTAGGATCAGCTAGATCTAGAAGGGAGCTGAGAGCACAAGGCAGTAGAATAAGGGTCTTGGGATGTTAGAACCAAGAGGGATTCTGGAAATAGGAACATAAGAGCTAGAAGGAACCAACCTGAGGGATCCTTCGTTTTACTGGCAAGGAGCCTAGAGATGAGGAGTGATGACTTGCCATCATCTTACTTACACATTATACCTACTTGCACGTAAATATATTAAGTGACATAGAATTTAAATCCAGCAGGAGTACTGGATCCAAATCCAAAGCCTTTCTTCCTACATTCATCAGTCATAGTCATTCAATAAACATTTATTAAGTAGCTACTATATGTCAGGTATTTTGTGAAGTGCTGGGGATACAAAGAGAAAGAAAAGGCAATCTCTGTTCTCCTGGAGCTCACAGACTAAAGGGGTTAGGGGAGAACAATACAAAAATGAGAAATATTCAAAGGAAATTAGAGGTAATCATCCAAGAAAAGATACTAGCATTAACAGAGACAAGGAAAGGCATCCTACATATGGAAGGTGGCCTTTTAGTGCCGTGGACTCTTTCAGAGCCAAGGAAGAGTACTAGAAAAGAGGAAATATTTAAATGAAGTTCTCACTTTTTTGAGGACCTTAAGCAAAAGTGGAGACAAGGAGAGATTGCTCTTCACTTAGCCATAGCAATTTACTGTGGTCCTCAGCACTGTTATGCTGGATGACTGTTAAAGTATAAACAAATATGGGGCTGATCTGTGTGTAACTATCACTTTTAAAAGAAAAAAAGTCATTTGATTTTTTCAAGTTAATTATCAGAGTTCAAATAATGTGTTCATTAATTAAGCCTTCTGTTACCTATAAAAATATCTCCAAAACATTAACATTATAGTTAATGTGATCAGCAGGAATAGAATGGGTTTTCTTTTGTAGAGTATTTTTTCCTGTGAGGAAACAAAGAAAGAGTAGATTCAAAACCATACAGGGATTTGAGAATGTAGTTTTAAAAAATATTTTCCTATCTTTTTAAGATCCATAATTTTTTCTATGATGTTTTTAACATTTACAACTGAATTTCCTCACAAAAACCTTATGAGATATTTCATGAGAGAATTGTTCTTCCCGTCTTACACAGGGTAAGCCAACAAGAGAGTCTCTCATGATCACTTGAATATCAGAGCTAGAATTCAAACCCAGGTGGTCTGATTTCAGCTGCCATATTCCCATGTCTAATGTTTGAAACTATGTGGGAATGATGCAGTTGTCTTCCTGGATGTCATTCTCAAAGAATGTGCTGCTCAAATTTGACTGTATCTTTACACACCATCAAAGGAAAAGAGTTTGTTTAAGGTCAGGCCTGGAAAAAAGATTTGACTTGATTATTCCAAACTTATGCCACCTCTTCCAGGGAACTTGCCCTGATTGACCCAGTCAGAATGGTTCCAGTAATTCAAATCCGACAAAAAGTGTATTAAGATGCCTAACTTCCTAAGTCCCTCCGACATTGGCTACTTTTAATTTTGTATCACCTTGGCCTGTTTAATGAGTGTGAGGTAAAACCTCAAAGGCGTTTTAGTGTGCATTTTTGCATAAGGTTACTGTGAATGTGTCTCTTTTTTAGAATCATCTATTCACATTCTTTGTGAACCACTAATTTTTGGAGAAATTACTTTAATCTTAAAAATGTGTCAATTCCCTTTTTTTTAAAACCTTTACCTTCTGTCTTGGAATCAATACCGAGTATTGGCTCCAAGGCAGAAGAGTGGTAAGGGCTAAGCAGTGGTGGTTAAGTGACTTGCCCAGGGTCACACAGCTGGGAAGTGTCTGAGGTCAAATTTGAACTGAGGACCTCCTGTCTCTAGGCTTAGCTCTCAATCCACTGAGCCACCCAGCTACCCCCCAATTCCCTTTTTTCCTTGAAAATCTTAACAATTGCTTGTTTTTATTCAATCAATCAAAAACATTTATTAAGCAGTTCCTATGGGTTGGGCATTTTACTTGGCACTGCAAATAAAAAGAAAGGTAATAATTAAACAATCCCTGCCCTCAAGGAGCTCATATTCTAATGAAGGAGACAATATATAAATAACTAGGCACAAAGAAGATATATACAAGCATAGAAGCTATATGCTGAATTGATGGGAAGTAATCTAAGAAAGGAAGTCACCAACTGTGTTTGAGCTAAGATTTAAAGAAAGCCAGAGAAACTAAGAGGCAAAAGCATAAGCAGCCTCCATTAAAAGACCAAAACTGGGGAGTCAAACACACAATTAGCTTGCCATTACTCCCACTCCCTGTATCTTGTCAGCTGTTCTGGGAGGTTTTTCTACCCTGAATCTCAGTTCCTACAGCCAGTTTTTCTCACATTTCAAAAGTTTGGATTTCAGCCTCTTGGCAACATCCTGGTACCAATAGGAATCAGTTTGGGGATTGTGATTGCTCTTCTTCCAGTTTGGACCTTGCCCAATCCATCTCTAGGCAGTGATTTGCCTTTTTCTGCTCCAGTTTGTCTAATAACCAACAGGTGTCTTATTCTTTGCCTTCTGAGGGAGCATAGCAAAGACTCCCATAGAAGAGGCGCTCATCGTTCATTTAATTTATTTGTGGTCTCATTTCTAGTTTATTGAAAACAGCAACTTACTCCCTAAGAAGTTACTATTGCTTCTTTGCTCATAGATCTACTATGCAACTTCCATAAATATCTTTAAGCATTACCTTCATTTTGGCCCTGATTATCTTCTTCATGGTGATATTGTTGAAAGCCTTTTGCCTTCTGGGTAGGATCAGAGGTTTAAAACCTTTAACAGATAAGGGAGTCTAATTTAGATACCAGTGTAGGAAACATACTCGTATACAGAGAGATTTTTATAGGGAAATATATTCTGGAACAGTATTTCCTAGAACCTGATTGGTCACAATTCATTGCATCACTAAGTTTCTATTGACGGAATGCTGTGCATTAGAACGTCTTTTAGAAAATATGTATACAATTAGGGGGTGGGGATTGGATCACATAAAATCCCTTCCAACTTGAAATATTATGACCCTTTGATCCTATGACCTGATCGGTTCAGAGATAAATGAGTTTTCCTTGAGGTAAATGGACAATCACAGGCCAATTCTGTAAACTGTCAGAGGAGCAGAGGCCAATTATGAAAGAAAGGGAGAATAATGATGGTAAAGCCATTTTGCTGAGCAGGTCACATTCCATAAATGGAGTATGACAGTACACAGAAAAATAATTTTTCGGAGGCCAAAGAAATCAAGTTTTAGATGACCCATGAAAAACATATATAGATTTTTTTCAAGACCAAAATAAAAGCTTATCATCTCTGCCTTCCAGCATAGGAATTGGCCATGATAATGGCCTCCATTTTGATCCCAGTGAGCCTAGTGTGGCATAGCTTGCATTAGGAATATTCTTTATCATAAAATAGGCCAAGTTGAGGGCAGCTGGGTGGCTCAGTGGATTGAGAGCCAGGCCTAGAGATGGGAGGTCCTGGGTTCAAATTTGACACTTTCTATCTGTGTGACCCTGGCAAGTCACTTGACCCCCATTGCCTAGCCTTTACCACTCTTCTGCCTTGGAACCAATACATAGTATTGATTCAAAGATGGAAGGTAAAGGTTTAAAAAAATAAAACAAATAAAATAAAATAGGCCAAGAAAGAATAGGATGACATGGATGATGTGATGGATGACACCAACAATTCAGTGTAACTACGTACACAGTTGAGTGATTCTTAGCCAAGTCTATTTTTCACTGAAAGATCTGTTTGTCAAACTGACCTACCAACAGAGATGATTAACAATCTTCAAATTCTTCTGGTGTTTTTAAATGTAACTCAAAGCATTGTGCAGTGGAGAGAACAATGGTTTATGAGTTGAGACTGGGTTCAAATCTCAGATCTCTTACTAATTAGGTGTATGACTTAAAGAATGCATTTAAATTGCATGGACAGATTCAGAGACCTGGTAAGACTTGTATGAACTGATGTAGAATAAAACGAACAAAACTAGAACAATTCATACAGTAACAACATCTTAATGATAAACACCTTTGGAAAACTTTAAAACTCTAATCAAGGCAATGCTCAACCACAATTCCAGAGATTTATGGTGAAGGATGATACTCACCTCCTAAAAAAGAGGTGATGGGGTGGTGGGGAACTAGGTGGCCCACTGAAATGAGAGCCAGTCCTAAAGATGGGAGGTCAAATGTGGCCTCAGGCAGTGCCTAGCTGCGCACCCTGGGCAAGTCACTTAATCCTTATTGCCTAGCCCTTACTGCTCATTTGCTTTGGAACGGATACCAAGTATAGATTCTAAGACAGACTGAGACATGAACAATGGCAGATTTGTGATGATGCATATTGGTTACAAAGGTTGCTAGGAGGGAGAGAAAATAATTTCTTGTTAATCAAAAAATTAAATAAAAAAAACAACAACAATATAAGGCAATAGATAGCTCTGACCTTCAGTTTCCTGTTTTGTGAATATTGAATGGCCTAAGAAGTTGCTTCTAGCTAGAAAATTCAAACATTCTATAAAATCATAATGTTTAAGTGAATTCTTAAATTTTTTTATTTAGAATATTTTTCCATGGTTACATGATTAATGATCCCCCACCCCAGCTCTTTCCTCCCCCATCCCAGAGCTGACAAGCAGTTTTACTGGGTTACACATGAATCATTGTTCAAACCTATTTCCATGTTATTCATATTTGCAATAGAGTGATCTTTTGGCATCAAAACTCTAATCATATCCCTATTGAACTATGTGATCAATCATATATTTTTCTTCTGGGTTTCTGCTCCTACAGTTCTTTCTCTGGATGTAGATAGTGTTATTTCTCATAAGTCCCTCAGAATTGTCCTGGATCATTGCATTGCTGCCAGTAGAAAAGTCCATTACATTCGATTGTACCACAGTGTATCCATCTCTGTGTATAAGGTTCTCCTGGTTCTGCTCCTTTCACTCTGCATCAATTCCTGGAGGTCTTTCCAGTTCACATGGAATTCCTCCAGTTCATTATTCCTTTCAGCACAATAATATTCCATCACCATCATACACCACAATTTATTTAGTCATTCCCCAATCAATGGGGGAACTCCATATTTTCCAATTTTTTGCCACCACAAAGAGCATGGCTATGAATACTTTTGTACAAGTCTTTTTCCTTATTATCTCTTTGAGGTACAAACCCAGCAGTGGTATTGCTGGATCGAGGGGTAGGAAGATGAATGAATTCCTAATGAAGATTGAAAAGGAACTTTGCCTCAGCCTCTCTTTTACACATACCTCATTGTCCTTTCAACCATAGTTGTTTCTGTACTGATCTTTCCCTTTACTAAATTGTAAATAAATCCCTATAGAACAAAGACTAATGTAATCCAATCAAATAAATGTATAATTATGTACTTCCTCTGTATAAGGCATTGTACTAAGTATTTGGGATACAAACAAAAAAAAATTCTTGCCCTCAGGTAGCTTACTTTCTCCTTTTTATCTTTATATTGTCTCCAGTAAGTCTTTCTACATTTTCTAATCTTTCTCCCTCCAAATTAATAATAACAATAATAAAACAACTTGTAATTATTTTGTATATAGGGTGTCCTAAAAGTCTTAATGGAGTTTTAAAACACTAAAGCTTTAATATCTTAAAAATACTAAACTGTGAAAACTTAAAGCTTCATTAAGACTTTCAGGATATCTTGAATATCTGTATGTATATACTTATATGTATACAGGTTGTTACCTCTCTTTCCTCCCCACCTTTCCAGCACAATGGGAAGGTCTTTGACAATATATTGAGTTTAAGAGGTTGATATGACATTCAGTTAGAGATGTCCTTTGCCTAACTTCCCTATTACTGTGGTGGGAAAACTTTATTGCATTGTTTCAACCTAGCCCATTGTTGCTGAGAGGCCAGGTTTGTTAAAAAGAAATCAGATTTGTTTAATGCTTAACTCAGGACTTTAGGTTATGTTGACTCAAAAAAAAACCTTCAGGTGAGCCAGATCTGAAGATTGGTATAAGAAGTTTCCTCCAGTCATACATCTCAAACAACCTACCTGTCTTCTCTGGAAATTTCCTCTTTTCAATGGCCAATCAGTTATGGTTTCCTTGTTCCTTTGTTTAAATTCTATATATAAAACTTAAAGAGACAGGAAGGGAGTAGGCCACATTTTCAGCCCCTCCTTCTGCCAGATGACTTGATAAACTTCTTTGGAAATTGTTTCATATCTGGTTTTGTTCTTTACTGACACCATCAAGGGTACCATCATCCTTACTAGGCTCCCTACCTACTTCTCCTAGACTCCTCACCCACCTCATCCCCATATCTAATCAGTTGCTGATTCCCATCTTTTCTACCTTCATAATGTTTCTCTCTTCTGACAGCAAGCCTCAAAATCATTCTTTTTCTGAGTTTCGTCATACTTCATTTATGGAATATGACCTGTCTGGCTAAATGCTATTATAACTCTCCCTTTCTTTCATTGTTGACCTCTGTTCCTCTGACAGTTTACAGAACTGGCCTGTGATTGCCCATTAACCTCTGAGAAAACTCATTCACCTCTGAACCAATCAGATCAAGGGATCATAAAGTCAGACTATTTCAAGATGGAAGGGACCTTAGAATATCTAATGAAATCCACCTCTAATTTTATATGTATTTCCTGAAACATGTTCTGATGCATAGCATTCCATCTTGGAATGTCAAAAATAGAAAGCCTCCTGGGTAGTGTTCCTGTTTCAGGTTTCTTCCCACTCTAGCCCATTCTTCACTTAGGTCTTACCATATACTCTCCTACTCAATAAACTCCAGTGGCTCCCTATTCCTTCCAGGATTAAATGTAAAATCATTTCTTTGATTTTTAAAGCCTTCCATGAAATGACCCTTTTCTACCTTTCCAGTCTCATACTTCACACTCCCTACATGTACTCTGTGATCCAATGAAATTGGCCTATCTTTGTTGTTGCTTGAACAAGACATTCCATCTCTCAACTACATTTTTTTTAAATAAGCCCTTAACTTCTGTGTATTGGCTCCTAGGTGGAAGAGTGGTAAGGGTGGGCAATGGGGGTCAAGTGACTTGCCCAGGGTCACACAGCTGGGAAGTGTCTGAGGCCGGATTTGAACCTAGGACCTCTTGTCTCTAGGCTTGGCTCTCAATCCACTGAGCCACCCAGCGGCCCCCTCTCAACTACATTTTCTCTGTTTCCCAGGCTTGGAATTTTCTTCCCCAGCCTTCCTTTGCTTCCTTCAAGTCTAGCTAAAATCTTACCTCTTCCAGGAAGGTAGGATTCTCTGAAGATTGATGTAAGAAGTTTTCTCCAGTTTACATCTCAAGCAACCTACCTGCATTATCTGGAATTTTCCTTTTTTCACTGGCTAATCTGCTGTTTCCTTGTTGCATTTTAGCATCAGCTTTAAGTCGATGCCTTCCCTCCAATTGTCTTTGATTCATCCTATATACTGTTTATCTGTACAATTATTTTTACAAATTGCCTCTCCCCGTTAGACTATGAGTTCCTTGAGAGCAGGTACTATCTGCCTTCTTTTTAATCTCTTATCCTTAGCACAATATCTGGCCCAAGTAGTCCCTTAATAATTCTTTGTTGATAAGCCTTATTGTTGATTGAAGGCAAGGACCTTTTCATTTTGGCATCCTTGATGCCTAGGGCAGCTGGATGACAGTGTGGATAGAATGGTGGACTTGAAGTCAAGAAGATTCCTCTTCCTGAATTAAAATCTGGCCTCAGACACATACTAGCTGTGTGACCCTGGGCAAGTCACTTAATTCTATTTGCCTCCGTTTTCTCATCTATAAAATGAGCTGAAGAAGGAAATAGCAAATCACTCTAGTATCCTTGTCAAGAAAACCCCAAATGGGGTCACAAAGAGTCAGACAATTGAAATAGCTGAACAACAAAATCCCCTAGTGTTTATCAGGTGCCTGGCACAACAGTTTAGGCATTTGACAAACATTTGTTGTTACCTCTGTATCAAAAATGTAATCAGTGAAAAGAAGATGCTATTTTCCATTTGTGTCTTTGCTGTAGATAGTCACAGTAAACTGAGAATTAAAGAAATAAAACACTACGTCGAACATATAGAAAACTCAGTGACCAATGGAATTGGTACCTCACCTGTGATTCCATTAGGATAGGAAGCTGCTTGTTAGGAAACTTCTGCTGCCGAGGCCCATTAGCACCTTCCTAAAACTTACTATTTTAGAGTATTATATTGAGAAGCTAACTGTGGGGCAGCTAGCTGGGCCAGTGGATAGAGAGCTAGGCCTGGAGATGGGAGGTTCTGGGTTCAAATTTAGCCTTAGATACTTCCTAGCTCTGTGACTCTGGGCAAATCATTTAACCTTATTTACCTTACTTTTCTCATCTATAATATTTGCTGGAGAAGGAAATGGCAAACCACTTTCCAGTATCATTGCCAAAAAAACCATTAAACCCAAATGGGGTCACCAAGAATCAGATGTGATTGAAAATTTATTCAACAATAACTATACCCTTTGGATGGCCTCCGATTGGGCAATGGCTGAACAAATTGTGGTATCTGTTGGTGACGGAATACTATTGTGCTGAAAGGAATGATGGACTGGAGGAATTCCATGTGAACTGGAACAACCTCCAGGAATTGATGCGGAGTGAAAGAAGCAGAACCAGGAGAACATTATACATAGAGACCAATATACTGTGGCACAATCTAATATAATGGACTTCTTCACTAGCAGTAATGCAATGATCCAGGACAATTCTGAGGGACTTAGGAGAAAGAACACTATTGACACCCAGAGAAAGAACTGTGGGAGCAGAAATACAGAAGAAAAACAACTGCTTGATCAAATGGGTTGATGGGGATATGATTGGGGATGCAGACTCTAAAAGATCACCCTAGTGCAAATATCAGTAATATGGAAACAGGTCTTGATCAATGACACATTTAAAACCCAGTGCAATTGTGTGTCGGCTACAAGAGAGGGTTGGGGAGGGAAAGAACATGTATCATTTGGAATTATTGTAAGCCCTGGGAGTCTAAAACTCCCAGGACTCTGCTACAATTTCCCCTGACACCTCCCACTTCCTTTGTGGTAAGTATCAGAGAAAGTATAAAAGAGAAAGTTTGGCGCCTTTTCTCTCTCTCTTCCCTGGAGGCTCTGCTCTCTCAACCCTGGAGGGTCTGCTCTGGAGCCCTTGGTGCCTTTTTCCCTTTCTATCTATCTCCTAGTTTTTCCTAGACCTTCCCTTTTCTAATTAAAATAAAACCCAGCTATTCTAAACCCTAAAGTTGCTCTCTGATCTTTTATTTGAGCCCCCAAAGGGCTCTGATCAATTTCCCTCTGCCAGCTACCTACCTTTCCCTTCCTTACCTTCCTCTCTCCTTTCTCCCATTCCTCCAATCTTCCTACCTTCCTTCCCTTCACCCCCTCACAAACATGAATCATGTAACCATGGAAAAATATTCTAAATTAACTAATTAAATAAAATCACTCCACCCCCTAAATAACTACACTCACCTTTCAGGAGAACAAAGCCAGACTGCAAAGGGATAAGAACTAAATGAAAGATGACATCAACTGAATAGAAGTAATGATGAAGTAGAGAACATAGTAGTAGTAGCTAACATTTTTGTAGCATTTATTATGTGTCAAGTACTTTACAATTATCATCTCATGTAATCCTCACAACAACCCTGGGAGGTAGGTACTATTATCATTATCCCCATTTCATAGATGGAGAAACCGAGTCAAACAGAAGTAAAATGTTCTGCTCAGGGTCACATGCTTGGTAAGTGTCTGAGACCACATTTGAACTCAGATCTTCTTAGACTCTAGTCTGACTATAAATGTTTGGGAAAAAATAGAAGAGGACCTGAGAAGTAATGGCAAAATTGTAGATGGGTTTTTTTAATGAGATTGAAAAAATGTCTTTAAAGAGATTGAAAAACCCATTTTGCGGGGCACCTAGGTTGGCTCTAGACAGAGAGTAGACCTGGAGAAGGGAAGTCATGGATTCAAATTTGGCCTCAGATACTTCTTAGCCATGTGATCCTGGATAAGTCACTTAACCTTCATTGCCTAGCCCTTAGTGCTGATAGTATCATTTCTAAGACAGAAGATAAGGGTTTTTAAAAAGTCTGTTTTGTGAGCATGATCATGATTCAAAAGGCTAACATCACCATCCGCATTTGCTTCCCTGCCAAATTACATTAAATGCACATCTTTATTGAAGGCATGCTGTTGTTAACCTGATTATCCTTCTTCCTCCAGCCTTTGATTCTGCCATCCCGTCATCCACTCTGGCCCATCCAACATTGCTCTACAGTTCTTCACATTCATCCCATGGGCATTAATGGAGGCGTCAGCTCCGGAACAGCTGCCTTTATCAAACCTTCTTAGTTTCACCTGTGAAATTCGTGTTGGTGTATTTTGATAACTATATTTAAATATCATTGGTTTCACCTGACTGGCAAACACACACACACACACACTCTCTCTCTCTCTCTCTCTCTCTCTCTCTCTCTCTCTCTCTCTCTCTCTCAAAAAAAAACCTCAGCCCTTTGTTCAGCCCTTTCTAATCTGTGTCTCTCCTCTCTCCCATTCCCTTCTTGTAGGATCATGGGACCATCGGCTTTAGAACTAGAAGAGACATTAGAGCACACTCAATCCAACTCTATTATATTACAGATGAGGAAACTGAGTCCCAGAGAGTTTGTGGATACAAAGCAAATGCCAAAAGGAAGGGTTCAGGTGTCCTTAAGCAAGGGACTCCAATTGATAAATTAGTCACACATTGTTTTTTAGTACAAATGGTTTTCTACACACATATTATAGAGAAAACAAGAACTTTTTCTGATCAGGTAATTATTCAACCTGCTTTTTTAAAGTTCCTTCTATATGCTGGCCATTTAAGCCCCCATCTTCCCCTGCCTTCCCTTTCCATTGTGGTGTCTAGTTTAATAAATTTCCCTTCATCTCATGTCTCTTCCTGTCATATCCTCCCTATCTTCTCATGCTCACTGAAATCTGGCTTCTTCCCTAAACAAAATATCTCTTGGCACTTCTCTCCATGCCTACTCCTCTTCTCGTATCACATGCAGAACCAGAAGGAAAAATTGGCAGACTTTTCTTCCTGTGGCCACTTTCAGACCTGCCTCATCAATTAGCAAGCAGCTCCCTTCCTTTAAGTTCCACTCCATTGTCTCCAGTGTACTTGTTGCACTCATCTATGGACCTCTAGGTCACTCTCCTTCTCAATAAGTTCAATACTTGGCTCACAGTTGTCTTCTCTACCTGAAATCTAGACTCCTTTGAACACCCTGGCCTCCTAGTTCCTTAACTTCATCAACTCCCATGAGCTCTGTCTCCATTTATCTCAACTGGGGGAGTGGTTTTACCTTTCCTTGAATCCTCAGAGCTTATCACAGTGCCAAGCACATAGTAAGTTCTTAATAAATGGGTGTTGACTGACTGTACAGGAACAGTCTTTTTTCAGCTCTATCCCATGTCCTTCATTCCCAGCTGAATTTGCCCCTCATGCCAGAATTCCTATTTATAGATTTACTCTTCAGTAACATATGTAATGAAGTAATTTAGGGAACAGAATAGAAATTTATGATGAGTGAGAAGTACCTAAGGATAGGAGCTTACTTCATTACATATAAACTACTAAATGGAAAGAAATAGCTTGGTATAGTAGAAAGAGAATTGGATTTAAAATCAGAGGACCTGAGTTCAAGCCCTAATTTTGCTATTTATTACCTGCATGACCTTCAGAAAATCATTTAAACTTTCTGGGCCTCAGACTTTCAATAATAAACTGCCAAGGAATTATATTATATGGCCTCATATAATTTGCTCTTCCAGCTCTAAACTTATGCTAGCACATTTGCTTCCTGTGGAATCTAGGGAGAAGGATGAAATACCTGGCTGCCAGGCAGTGGCAATCAGGGTAGTCACTATAATAGTTATAAAATTTTGATATGCTATCACTGAAGCCAGAAGATTCAAAATTACAGAAAGTTTTTTTAAAACCAATAATACGAGTTAGTTATTGTAAAAGAAATAATTTTTTGGAAAATTAGAGTTTAAAATATTTCATAAAAGATATTATTCTGAGGAAAGATCTAGTCCAGTACATTCTACTCTCCAGATATTTTAAAAATCAAGGACCACTGGGTAGCTCAGTGGATTGAGTCAAGCCTAGAGACGGGAGGTCCTAGGTTCAAATCTGACCTCAGACACTTCCCAGCTGTGTGACCCTGGGCAAGTCACTTGACCCCCATTGCCCACCCTTACCACTCTTCCACTTATGAGCCAATACACAGAAGTTAAGGGTTTAAAATTTTTTTTTAAAAAATCAAGGACCTCTATTGATATATTCATTGTGCTCTTTGGACTGCCACAAAAGCTTGACTAGTTCAATATTTGTAGAGTCTTTTCATGTAATCCTAACAGTATTCAGAGGATAAGATGTTAGTGGGTTTGCTGAGAAAAAAAATGTTTATTTAAATGGCTTTCTTGTTGTCTTACAGCTTTAATGTCAAAGTATTTGTCGTGGATGATTCTCTTGAAACTCTTCTGGATGAGATTCAAACTTTGAGAGTATGCCACCAAAGATGACTAAATAGTAATAGAAAAGAAAATATAGCTGATTCAAACTGCCTCTCATAACTGAAGTCATCAGAACCTGTACTGTATAGCCATGAGTAGAGCTGTCACAAATTACACAGGGTTTCCACACCAAATTCATTTCCAAAGATTTGATCTATAGTCATACAAAAAGAAAGTCAACTTCGTTCTAGTTGTATCCTTCAATGTGTTCTCCAGTGGTCTTCATGGACACCATCTTTATATATTCCCATGGATTTACTCTAGATTTCAAACACTGAATTTCCATTGAGGACTCAACTTGATCCAAGGAATCCTGGAGTGGTCATTCACCATCAAGGAAAATATAACTTGGTCACCTATCATGAAATACTTGTTAACAGATGCTAAGAATTTTTCTAAATAATAATAAAAATAGATGGAAAAGGAATGAAAAATAAATATCTTTTTGGATGTTATCAGAAGGAATTATGTATTAAAATAAAACAACAAAACAGTATAGGACAGTGGTGGTGAGTCTATGGCACACATGCTAGAGAGGGAATATAGAGACCTCTCTGTGGGCAAGTGCATCATCACCCACCAGAGTTTGGTTACTAGAAAGCCAGAGGGACTCAGGCCAAGTTGCTCCCTTCTCTCTCTCTCCACTCCACCTGAGGACTTCTCATTTCATTCACCCCTCTGCCCAGCAGCCCAATGGGAGCACTTCTTCCTTCCCCTATCTGGGGTAAGGCAGCTGCAGGGGGTGGTGGTAGGTGCCCAAATAGAAATTTATTTCACCTGATTCACATTTTCCCAGCATCCTTTTAAGTTATGTACTCACTTTACATTGTTACATTTGAGAGATAAATTTTGTTGAATCCTAATCAGGGGGCTCTTTTTTGGGCTTTTGCTTTGGTAAAGCATGGTAGGTATGGGTCTCTGGTTCTGTGCTCTGCTCACCTGGCTGAAGGAATCCCTTTTTCTTACTTTGTTATTAATAAATCCTGTAAATTTAAATGCTTGGACTATTCATTCAATTTTACTATCACAGGGGGTACAGACACAAGTTCTCTAAAAGGTTTACCATCACTGGTATAGGACAACCATGCTGCTAGACCATTTATGGTAAAACAAGGTCCCTGAATGTTTTTTTCAGAAGCAGTAATAGACAAGAGTTAATCATAACTCCATTTACAATCAGCAGAATAGATTTGCCAGACAAGGTGTCTTACCACCATAACAAATTATTGTTATTATTTTTTTAAAAACCTCTTACAGGGGAAAATTTTTCTAAAAAAAACAAAATATTTAAATAAAAAAAAAAACAACAAAAAAAAAACCTCTTACAGATTTGAGCCCTTTCCAAAGTTAATTGAGTAACACAAGATTAATGGTGGAATAAGGTCAACACTATGCAGGTTCAATATGCATTTTGATTATAGAATAGAATGCATGGTGGCTTATAGTATGGAATGAGGCTGGAAAATTAGAGTGGTAATTTGCTTTCATTAATGCCATATTCAACATAATTGAATATTGAAATATAAGATAAAATGCAAAATAACCAAATAACCCCCCACCCCAACACATACTTCTGCTGATTTCTTTCCCAAATGGGTTCATGTATAGAGAACATTACAAAATGTAAAAGTGAATAATTTTTATTATATTGAATTTAAAAGGTTTTGTACAAACAAAGCCAATGAAACCAAGATTAGAAGGGATACAACAAACTGGGAAAATTTTTTATAATAAATTTCTCTGATAAAGGTCTCATTTCTCAAATATGTAAAGAACTAAGTCAAATTAAAATAAGAATATAAGTCATTCCCTGATTGATAAAATGGTCAAAGGATATTGTACTTCACCATTTTCGGCTTGAATTTTGGTGTAATTTGGGGTATCCCAGATGCTCCCTTCACTAATACTCTTCCAAGCATCTCACAATCTCTAGGGAGATGTTTTAAGGTTGAGACATCTGCTCCTGTATCCACGATCCCTTGAAATTGTTCACCATTGATTTCTATTGTGATCAATGGCTCATTAGTGATTTTATTGTGCAAAGAATCTATTTGATTCTCTTCTACTTGCAGCTGTGCAGTAATGGTTTCAGAATCTAATTATCTATTAGGAGATATACACTATTCTGGAGATGAAACTACTTCCAGTAAAATGGCTGAACCCATGTACACTTCCTGTTGGGTGCTTGATTCAGCCCTTCCCCCCTGCTGCTGAGTTTCTCTGCCTGGAATGGAATCTTCAGAAACTGACAAACAGGGGCAGCTAGGTAGCTCAGTGGATTGAGAGCCAGGCCTAGAGAGGGGAGGTCCTAGGTTCAAATCCGGCCTCAGACACTTCCCAGCTGTGTGACCCTGGGCAAGTCACTTGACCCCCATTGCCTACCCTTACCAATCTTCTGCTTTGGAGCCAAAAGGGTTTAAAAAAAAAAAAAAAAGAAAAGAAACTGACAAACATGGCTGCTCTTGAACAACAGTTTGAAACTGAATTTTTTCTCCCCTCACTGTAGGGCTTTGTAAGTTTCTCTCATGGTTTCAGGGAAAGAATTAGGTATATTTTTCTCCCCTTTCACCACTACTTGAAGTTTTAGCTCTAAGTTTGAGGTATTTTGGGTATTATCTGTGTTCATAGAGAAGGTGTCTATTTCTCCCAGCCCCTGAACATTCTGAGGTTTGCAGTGTTCCCTTGCTTTAAGAAATTTTTCTTTGGCTGGTCATTTTAAAACTGGGAGACCTTCTGCATTGTTTCTAGGTTTGAAACTTTGAGCCTTGGGGGTTTAGACAAGATATTATCTTACTCATGGATGTTTCCGGGGTTTCTGACTTTTGAGCTTGAAACTGTGTTTCTCTTTGGTTTTCCATTACACTATCTGGGGTCAACCTTAACAAAGTAACATTTTTCTCTTTGGCAAAACACTTCTCTCTCCCCCCTCCCCCCCCAGTGGGTTTTGTTACCAATTCTTTCCTAACTCGCTACCTGCATCAAAGATTCTCTGGATGCTTAGCCTTAAGTCTATATTACTTCTAGCTAATCCCTTGCCATTTTGTTTCACTCCTTCCATTGAAGTCTGTGACAACTCAGTATTTTCCATAAGAGATTGTTCCTCTCCATAAATTTCTTTGTGTAATTGCCTCAACTCATTTTCCATTTCTAATTCAGCAGTAGACTTATATCTATTTTCTAGTGTGGTGTATTGATTGCCATCACTATTGCCTTATCATCAAAATATTAGCCTCATTTTGCTCCTTGAGCTCTCTGCTCTCTCTACTGTCATTATTCTTTCCTGACTTAAATGTATTAGAGATTAACCTTCATGCATTTCTCGGCCTGGCTCCCAGCTTCAAAAATTTCTCCATTTCTTCCAAAGATGGTTTGCTAGAAACAGATTTACATTCATGCTGGCAACAAGCCTCTGATTTTCGAGGTTTGCTAGCCCATTTGCTGTTCACATAAGTCTTTTTCTGATAATTGCTAGCTCTCTTTGGAAAAATCTATTTGTTTTCTGAATCTACAATTCTTGATTAAATGGATAGGTCTGTCACATGGAAAACATTTTGGGACTTTGTTATAAGATCTCTTTTGATTAGAATAATTTTCGTTTTGCTTAATTTCATGGTCTCTAGCAGTCTGTAAGGCAAAATTCCTAAATTCTTCTTTTTCTTTTTCTCTCCTGACTTCCTTGAGCTATCTTTTTAACTCCTGTATAGTTCTGTCCTTCTCTGAGTCTAATTCATGTCTAATATGTTGTTCTTTGCTTTTGGTCTCATGAATATAGGTTGCATGCTTTCTAATGTCCTTTAGAGACAATTCTTCCCACTGTGGACAACTCTGTTTAAAATAGACTTGGATTGGGATGCTAGTTCCCTTTATGAATTGGTGTCTGGTATGGGGTAGAGCTTCCTCAGATTGGTCTTTGTTAAACCCTAGGAAATTTTCTGAATTTTCAATAAACAAGCTAGGGTACTCATCCTCAGCCTGACTCATTTTTTTCAAACTTGTTCCATCCATTTGATCTTTTAGCATGTATTTTTACAGCTTCGAGTAAATCAGGTCTACATTTCAGGAGTGCTCCCATATTGTCAGGTTCTGTCAAATCTATTGCTTCATGCCCATGTGGCCACAAAATAAAATTTGGGTTGTCTCTTGTCTCAGCAATGAATTTGGCCTTTTCACTTGGGGTATAGAATTCATCTAAAATAAATTCAACGTCCTGGTAGGGTGAATTAAAAAGGTTAAAGGTCCTTTTTAGCTCCTTGGCTGACTTATATGGGGACAGGAAATATTTGGGGAACCTCCTCTTTAGCACCTCTAAAACTTGTAATGTAAAAGCTTTGTATGTCTTCATGCTGACAGGTTCACCGTTTGGTCTGAATTGGGTCTGATCTATAATTGGGAACAATGACACAGTGGTAGGGGCAACTGCTCCACTTTCAGTCTGGGTAGCCTCATTGATATCAAAATCTGTCTGGGTACAACTGTCTGCCATTTTAGACCTGGGAGTTTCCTTGGCCTTAGGCTTGTATGTATTCTCTATGATCTCTAACTGTAGAATAGTGTGTTCATCGAGAGTCTGTCCCTGTTTAATCTTATTATTGATTTCCACCATGAGCCTAAGCTGTTCCTTTATTACTGAAAACATCTTCATTGTCTTGTTTGCCTTTCCCAAAGAGTAACTGAAATATTTTCTTCACTGCCAAAATCCCTTGAATCCTTGTCACAAACATCACTACAATTGCTGGTAAGTAGGACAGGAAATCTGCCATGGTAAATACTAAGTACTTGTATGCATCATATAATGTCAAAATCTTTATAAAATAGTCTGGGATAATTTGAAACCATAGACTTATCACATGTTGGGTAAAGGAATAGATCAGTGATTCCCAAACTTTTTTGGCCTACCGCCCCCTTTCCAGAAAAAATATTACTTAGCCCCCTGGAAATTAACTTTTTAAAAATTTTAATAGCAATTAATAGGAAAGATAAATGCACCTGTGGCCATCACCACCTCCCTGGATCACTGCAGCACCCACCAGGGGGCAGTGGTGCCCACTTTGGGAATCACTGGAATAGATGAACAGTGAGATGGTGGTAAAAATGAAAGTTACCCTTGCCAACTCCATCATATTTCCTTTCCCTTTAGTTAGCCTAGATTCTTTTTCCCTCTGGCTTTGCCAAAAACTTATAAACAAAAAGGGGCCTAAGGAGATAAAGATATACAGTGATGTGAATGTATCTATCTGTATTCTCCCTAGCTGCGGATGATGGAGGAACACCAATCCCGATCACCCTTGATAGTTGTTATAATTTCCCCCTTTCTCTAACAGTTGCCCAGGGAGGACCCCCAGAAGATTAGATGGATGGATAACCTTTCCAGGTCCAACCTGGGGTTAGATAGATCAATATAGGGCTTTGATTTGCCTTGGATCATGTTTGATATCTGACTGCATTGACTTCCTCCCCAAGGGTCATGATATAAAAACCACTCAGGAAGGTACTTGTTAAACTCTCTTTATCTAAATCAGGGAAAGGGTAAACAGGACAAGGATTGGGGATTGGAGACCCTATCAACCTATTATCTGTAACTAGTTGACAATCAGGACTGGAGGCTATTGATCTAGTAAAAGCTGGAGCTTTATTCTCCACTACCTCTGGCCCAGCCTGGCCATAGCCAAGCCAGAGAATAGGGAATGATATTGATGCAGTTGTGTTGGTGTTCTTATTCTCTCAGCTTTCTGACTACCAGTGTTTGGTGATGCACTAGCTCTCACAGTCTTCAGGAAATATTCAGATTCTTCCTACTCTTTTCTTCATAGACCGCCCTGCCTCCCTTCACCACCCACTCAGAGATTTCCCAGTCCAGAGATCTAGAAAGACCTAAAGACCTAGAAAGACCCCCTCCAAGTGGCTGTCAGGGGTATTTATACTGTCAAGCCAACCGACATTTGCCCCTGGCTCACGGCACCTGGGAACATTCCGTGTCATCCAACTGCCTTCCCTGTCATTCAAGGTGGCAACTATCATTTCCCAGGTCATGAATATAACAATATGAACAGGCAGTTTTCAGATGAAGACATCAAAGCTATCAATAATCATATGAAAAAATGTTCTAAATCAGTGGTTCCCAAACTTTTATGGCCTACCGCCCCCTTTCCAGAAAAAATATTACTTAGCCCCCTGGAAATTAATTTTTTTTATTTTAATAGCAATTAATAGGAAAGATAAGTGCACCTGTGGCCATCACTGCTCCCTTGGATCACTGCAGCACCCACCAGGGGTCAGTGGCGTCTACTTTGGGAATCACTGTTCTAAATCAAATGAGTCCATGTCAAATTGGATTTCTAGCTACAGAGACATAGCTGGGTGACACATGGATAGAGTGTTGGACTTGAATTTTAAAAAGCCCTGAGTTTGAATCCAGTCTCAGACATTTATTAGCTATGTGACCCCAGGGCTTGGCAAATTACTTATTTTCTCCTTTGGTAAAATTGGGATCATTTACCTCAGAAGGTGGTCCAAAGGACCATATGAAATAACCTATACAAAGTGCTTTGCAAAAACTTAAGCTTCAAATAAGTGTTTATTATTGTTATTGTTGGCGGTGATGGTAGTAATAGTAGTAGTAGTAGTAGTAGTAGTAGTAGTAGTAGTAGTAGTAGTAGTAGTAGTAGTAGTAGTAGTAGTAGTAGTAGTAATAGTGTAGAAATAGTAGTAGTAATTATTATAGTTGGCAGGGATGTTAAGCAAAAGGTCACCAACTCTACCAGCCCCAAGAGGTCTGGCTCCAAAAGTTACCTTTGCATAAATTTGCCCTGGAATTATGGAAATTGAAAGGAGTCTTCTAACTCCAAATCAGACAGTAGACTGATATCTCAGAGTAACCTAGGAGCCAGGAGCAAAGAAGTTTCCAAAACAGAAAATGCATAAGGATTGCTTGTGGCTGGCTTCTGAGTGTCTCAAAAAAGAGGAAACAGCCACAAAGTAGCTGACGGCTGTTAAAACAGTTCTGGTCTGGTCTGAAGTCAGCAGCAGAGGACCCACAGAGAGTGACAGGCGGTAGCCATTTGAGGCGCCATGACACCCCTTGACTAGTCAGCAGGCAAGCAACAAACCTTAATTTTATCAGTGAGAGAGAAAGGATCTTGGTTGCAGACTTAGGAGTCTGAGTTGCCTTGGCTATTTACATGCACCTTAAACATGGGTTCTCTCCTTTCTGTGTTCCCTTGTTTTATGTTGATCCCTTTCCTGAGTATGTTCCCAGGCCAAGAGTGTTCTTCTCACATTTATTCTCCCAGTGCTGTAGAAATATGTGAAGTCATGAGCTCCTTGTGCTTATGGGTAAATCTTCCTCATCAACTATTCAATTATATTCTTTTTTTCTTCTTTCTAGATATTGTCTGTTTGATCTGTTAAAAGAGACCTTGGGAAGGATTGTGGGTGCATTCTGATCTAAAATATGCTTTGAGGGGGTAGTTGGGTGGCTCAGTAGTTCGAGAGACAGGTCCAGGGATAGGAGGTCTTGGGTTCAAATCTGGATTCAGACATTTCCTAGTTGTGCGATGCTGAGCGAGTCACTGAAACCCCATTGCTTAGCCCTTACCACTCTTCTGCCTTGGAACCAATACACAGTATTGGTTCAAAGACAGAAGGTAAGGGTTTAAAAAAATAAAAAATAAACTAAAATATGCTCTGATCCTAGGGTTGCTTTTTCGGGGAAGGCAGAGGTTCACTCTGCTGGCCTATGGCTATTGAAGGAAAGTGTTAATGAGCTCTCTGTTTGAAGACCCAAATTCTTGCCAAACAAAACACTTCTAGTTTATGCATATTGAAATTGTTTTCTTTGCCTCAAAGAAGTAAAACAAAACAAATGAAGTTCAAATAGGCATTTTCCAAATGTACTTACCCAGTTCCCCTGGCATGAGTTCAACACAGTCTAGATCAGTGATGGTGAACCTTTTAGAGATAGAGTACTGGGCCCCTTCCCCCACCAGACCATGTGTCCCAGCCCCCTTTATTCCACATGGGGGAGGGAAGAAGTGCTCCCATTGGGCTGCTGGGCAGAGGGACAGGTCATGTGAAAAGTGTCCTCAGCACTGGTGAAGAAAGGAAGGAGAGTGGCCTGAGCCCTCTGCTCCCATCTAGCTCTGCCGCCTGTGAGCCACCCACCTCTCCCCCTGTGTGCTCGCTCCCTTTGGCTGCTGGGCAGAGGGGCGGGGATGTGAAAAAAAAATGTCATCAGGCTTGTTGAAAAAGGGGAGGTGAGTAGCCTTTCTAGTAACATACTTTGAGGGGGAACAGTGCATGCCCACAGAGAGCACTCTGTGTGCCATCTTTGGCACCTGTGCCATAGGTTCACCATCACTGGTCTAGATTCTTACATATTTACCAATAGGCTCTAGGCAAGACTTGAAACTCAAACACACAATAAATGGACAATAGCGCCTAACCTTTCATTTTGAATGTTGCCTTGATAAAAAGTATTTTTCAGGGAAGGGCTTAGAAACAGGAAGAAGGTGTGAGAGCTCTGCCCACAAGTTCTCAGGTTCTCTTAGGAGTAATTTTTTGGACTTCACATAACGTGCCGCCTGGCTCCATACTTAGGAAGTTGGAAGCACACTCACAGACAAGACGACTCCAAAGAACATAATAGTTTAATCCTTGGCTTTCTTAAAGGTCATAGAGTTGATGCCTCTCCAGGGACTGCACTGTGTGGTAGACAATTTGCCTCAGAGTTCACATCTGACAATTGTAGGCTGTGTGGCTCTAAGTAAGTCACTGAACCTCACAGTATCCCCAGCCAACTCTCTAAAACTATAATTGCAGAGAAGGTGTCGATCTGCTAGGACACAGCGTTGGACTTGGAATCAAGATGACCTGAGTTCAAATCCAGGAGAATACTTAGCCACGTGACCATCAGCAAGGCATTTAACCTCTCATCATCAGTTTCTTCATCATTAAAATGGGAGATAATATAGACATCTGCCTCCCAAAGTTGTGAGGATAAAATGAAATAATATTTGTAAAGCACTTTGCAAATCTTAAAGCATTTTACACATCATCATCATCATTGTCATTACCATTATTTTCTGGATCTGTAGAGAAAGTTCCTCACTTGGAATAGCCCACACTAATGAAATCATGAATCTGGTTTAAAAATTTTTTTTTTCTCATTAACTTCTCTTTAGCCCTTTCTCCTTACAACTGACCAGCTCAGGCCATTTCCCCACCCCCAACCCCACTTTCTTTTGGCTAATGCAGTAGGCATGATTGTCCTCTCTCCCTAAGGATCTCCACCTCTCATTAACACAGGATAGGAGGAATCTCCTTTGTTCTATTCCTGGAAGCTGTGACCCAGAGGGAAATAACAGCAGCCAATGTTTACAACCTTCCCACACCATGTAAAGCCTTCTGATGTTGAGCAAAATCCAAAGTATAAATAAGATATTTTCCTTGTCATTATGGAACTTATAGCCTTGTAAGGAAATAAACAACTTACGTGGTTAGTTTTAATGTACACTATTTATGACAGGCACCTTAGGGAAACACAGAATGCTAAGTTGGGGCTGTGAGGGATGGTTATTCAGTTGCTTAGTTTGGAAGAATCTTTAAAGAATTATAGAATCTGGAAGCCAAAAGGCTCAGAGGATAGAACTCCAGGTCTGGAGTTGGGAGGATCTGGGTTCAAATCTGGCCTCAGATACTTCCCAGCTGTGTGATCCTGGGCAAATCACTTAAACCTTATTGCCTAGCCTTGACTGCTCTTCTGCCTTAGAACCAATACATGGAATTCATTCTAGGATGAAAGGTTTTAAGAAAAATGGAACTGGCTGCCTCAGGTGAAAGCGATCTCCCCTTTACTCTGGCTTGAAGCTCACAGAGCTTAGCTGGACACATCTCTATGTTGGAGAGGACATTTCTGTCCAGATACAAGTAAGACTCAGTGACCTCGGAAGAACTATCCAACCCTGAGATCCTATGATTCTTTTTTTTAAACCCTGGCTGATTTGAGAATCTAGAGCAGTGGTTCCCAAACTTTTTTGGCCTACCGCCCCCTTTCCAGAAAAAATATTACTTAATGCCCCCTGGAAATTAATTTTTTTAAAATTTTAATAGCAATTAATAGGAAAGATATATGTATTAATGTTTCTACCTTTTTCGTAAAATATAATAAAGAAAGGTATAAATTAGAAACATTGAACTTTGAAATTATGAAACTATTTATTGAACTCAGAATAGAATGTGTAAGGTTGAAAAAGGGATTTTATGGGTTCAATATATTAAAGATGGTCACCAGAGGATTGAACTATTATCAATCCTCAATTAAGAATAATCTCAAATCAAAATCGACTTTTATAGAAATTTATTTACATGAGAAGAGAGAGAGAGAGAAAGTACGGAAATAAGAATCTATCCCACTGATTAGTCCAGGTAGATCATAACCCTCAACCGAGGGTTAAAGGGCCTGAGGCCCAGAGGTGAATGGAGCAAACTTCATTCACAGAGTCCATAAAAAAAAGTTTTTTAATAGGAGTTCAGGAAGATTCAGTCTTTAAACTCACCACATGGAACAGTCTCCGTCACGAACCAGCAAAGCTCCCTCAGGTACCCTTCACCAAACCAGCCACAGCCTCACTCACACCTCTCCCTCTTTGGAAGGACCACATATATATCACTTCCAGTGCCTTCCCTTAGTCTGCGTGTCCAATCACAATAGACGCTTTCTCATAGAAAGCTTAGGGGGCGGTCCATTGATTCTGATGGTTACTCACTCTAGCACAGGTGGGTTAGGACTTCCCAGAATTGGAAGGTGCTCTCACCTTTGATGATTAAATCTAAAGATGGGCAGTGTAGACTTAATTTAATTATCACAAATGTAATACAAAAAAAGTTAAAACATTCTAAATCATCTTAATGAGAAGGATGAACTTGGTGTGCTGCTACCAGTTTAGTAATCCTCGGCTCTATTTTCATCAGCAGTAATCTTAAATCACTCGATTGACTATTTGCAATTGGTTTCTTTTTTTGTTAATAAATTGGTTACCACACTGAATCCACGTTCCACTAAATATGATGAAGGAAATACAATTAAGAACTTTTGAATTACAGGCCATATTTCAGGATAAGCTGTAGGAATCTCCTTTTACAGCCAGAATTGTTGGTAGCTGCTTTTGAATTTAAATTTCAATTCATCATTTGTAGTTATTTCCATCAGGTCTTCTTGTAATTTTGGAGATTCTTCGGTGTTTGCACTTGAAAAAGGATCCAAAATCCAATTAGGTATGTTCATTTTCAAATTATCATCAAATCATTGATTAAAATCTGAATGGAGAGCATCCAAGTGCTCACAATAAGACAGTATGTCTTCATCTTTACTTTCTGCTCCTGATAAATTTGGGAATTAGCTGAATTCCCCTCATCCAAAATTTTGTTTGTACAGAAGTTTTGTCACAAATGCAGAAATAACAGATTTTGTTTTTATTAAATTCACTTTATCACCTTGAAGCTGAAGATTGCTTTCATTAAATTTTTGAAACAAGTCTGTCAAGTAAGCAATGTCACTTTTGAACTGAATTAAATTGGAATGTAAAGCATCATTTTTATCTTTCAAGAACTCCAGCACCGATTTAACAGTTTATAAAACCTATCTAAACAGGCACCCTTTGACAACCAAGGAACTTCTGTATAAAGCAGCAAACGATTAAATTCTTCATCATTTTCAATACAAAGCTGTTTAAATAATCTGTCATTCAATGATTTGCTTCTGATTATGTTGATAGCTTTAGTTACATATTGTAATGAATTAGGTAGGCATGCACTTAAATTTTTGGCAACTAGATGTTGACAATGGATGATACGGTGTATTGTAAATGCATTCGACACCTCCTTTTTTAAATATGCAAGAAAACCTCTGTAACTCCCTACCATCACTGGAGCACCATCTGTGGCTACTGATAAGATATTACTCAGAGGTATTTCTTTTTCTTTGAAAAACTCATCCAATGCATGAAATATTGATTCTCCTTTAGTATCAGTTTGCAAATACTTTGCAAATAATAATTCTTGGCAAATTTGTTCCTTCTTTGTGAACTGCACGTATGCTAAAAGTAAAGCTTCATTCCTGGCAAAGTTGACTCATCAAGTTGAATAGAAAACCGAGATGTTTTTGAATATCCACACAATGAATCTTCAACATCTTGAGCCATTTTATCAATTCTTCTTTGCACTGTATTATTGCTCAATGAAATTTTCTTGATAATATCAGATGCTGGCTTGTGTAGCACAGTACGTATTACTTCACTTATAGCCAGTATAATTAGTTCTTCACCAATAGTATGAGGTTTTCCTGATTTGGCAATCATTAATGAAATATTGTAAGAAGCAAGCAAGCCATCACCATCTTATGTGGTTGTGCTTGAAAAGAGTTTTGCCAATGTCGGTTGTCTGATAAATTTTTCTTTTAGTGTTCAAAAATAAGATAAATCCTTATCTTTTTTATCACCATGAATCTTAGTCAAATGTTCTTGTAGTCTGGAAGGCTTCATAGCTTTGTTTGATAAAACTTTCTGGCAGGAGTAGCTGGGTAGCTCAGTGGATTGAGAGTCAGGCCTAGAGACAGGAGGTCCTAGGTTCAAATCCGGCCTCAGACACTTCCCAGCTGTGTGACCCTGGGCAAGTCACTTGACCCGCATTGTCCACCCTTACCATTCTTCCTCCAAGGAGCCAATACATAGAAGTTAAAGGTTAAAAAAAAAAAACTTTCTGGCAAATCAGGCACATTGGTAATGTATTGTTTACAGGCAACTCAATAGAGCCATATTTTAAATATTTGATATTATATGGTCTACAATACATTTTTTCTTTGGTTGAGCCATTATTATCTGTAGAAAGAAAAAATAAAATTTTCATGGAGGTATTTTTAATAATTTTTAAAAATATTTTTGTAAAAAACAAACTAAAATAAATACTGGTGAAATAAATAAACATGATATTATAATTGTAAAGCACATATAATTATTACAAAATAAATAAATAATACTCACCAATTATAGTCACACTATTTGTTAATTAACTTTAACTTGTCACAATATCACAACAATCTAACCTTTGTTTGAGTTATATTACTCGTAATAATTACAGGAAATCGCCTGATTCATAGCGTGCTCCAAAATCTGCTGGTAGTACTGCCAGTAGCCAGTACTATGGTTGCCATTCCAGTCTTTGGCCTTGTGATCGACCAATCGCACGAGTGGTAGTTACCTGCAGCAATGCTCATAGTGCTCACGTGTTTTGGAAAGGCAATTCAGTGGCACCATATGAATAGCAGCAGTACGTGATTGCACATACCTCAGTGCAAGTGAGGGAGTATGCAGAACTGAGCCAACGTCCATACGTTGTTCAAAGAAAAATTAAGCGTTATGAGCAGAATACATAAATCAATTTTTCTAAATCTTTTCTTCTTTCTTTTATACTATCACCGCCCCCTTACAGTTATTCACCGCCCCAAATGCACCTATGGCCATCACCGCTCCTCTGGATCACTGCAGCACTCACCAGGGGGCAGTGGCGCCCACTTTGGAATCACTGATCTAAACTCTGAATTGCCTAGGAATGCAGGTCTGAGGGAGAGATGAATGTGAAATATCTATAGCAATTACTTTTGAGGGAGGAATTTAATGGTTATTTGAAATATCTTGTGAGTTCTCTATTTGTTAATATATAATATATAATATAATTTAATGGTTATTTGAAACATCTTGTGAGTTCTCTATTTATTAATATATAACAAATATATATTAATATATTTGTTAATATATGATGGTGAGTCTTGGCCTCTTAAGTTGTTTCAGTGGTGAAGGAAACAAACCTCTGTTCTGAGAGGAATTGTTGTGAGGAAGATTATTATTTAGTTGTTATGTAGGAGACTTAGCAGGAAGGGCTGGAGAATTCCACATGGAATGGGGAAGCAGGAAGTGGCTTGCACTCTCTGAGAAGGACTCCATAGTGGTTGGCACAAGTAGTAATTGATTTCCTGGGAGACCTCAGAGCTTGTGGAGTTGCACCCTGGTTCCCTGGGATCCGGGAGTGTGGTGAAGGTTGGAAGCAGAGGACATCTATCCTGCACAACAACACTGAGTAGGGAGTGATCTGCGAACTGGTGGACAGCTTGTAGACTTCTCCCTACTGGGCTGCTTCAGACCATCAGTTCTGGAGGAGTTGGTTCCTGGCATTCTGAAAACATCTCTGGACTCTACTGTGAGGATTCCCACTCCAGTACTGTTATTCTCTGGGCCCTGCCTGGCTTAGGTCTTAGATTAGTGTAGATAAGTCCCTCCCTTGACCCTGTGGTTTGCCCTTAGCTTGTAAGTATAGAATCCCTTATTCCCATCCTTTATTATTGTTTCCCACAGTTAAACTGCTAGTTACATAGGCCCTTGCCTAGGTGGGCTGAGTGACTGTTGGAGCCTAACTGCCATTTTCAGTAACTGTTACCGCCTAGTAGTTAAACTTGGTCTCCCTACCTTGTTGGGTCTTGTTCATCTGTCATTCCTGTCTCTCTCACCCCAGTGTGAACCCACAGATAATTTAGTTAACTTCCCTGGTAACCCTCCATTACAGAATGACCACCTACTCACAAGAATCTTGAACTCAGAGTCAGTGTAGCAAAGGCTCTTGTATTTCATCCTCATGAGAATGGGTACTCATGAGCCAGTGTTACAAGTATTATAGCTAGCAAGCAAGTACAAAGCATGGGAGCAGCCTGCCTTCTTTTATCCTGGTCCCTGATGCAAAGATGGTCCCTCCCCTCATTCACCATTGGCTGGATACTTGTGAGTCACAACTTATCTCAAAGCTAATCAGAACATACAATTTACAAAAACAATTATCCTAATTATTGAAATGAGTTTTAACTAATCAAAACAAGGACTGTTTCAATCCTATCTTTCTGAAATGGAGCTTTGCTTGGGAACACAAAACAACTTGTTTTGATGGAAAGGCTCACACTCCATCTTAGTGATTCATTGACAGGAATCCATCATCTTTCTGAACTTCATCTCTCATAAATCTATACCCGATATCCATATTATACATTGAGAATTTTTTCCTGAAGAAGCCCTGCAATTCTTATTTTGAGGAGGACCTAGACATGAATCATACCTAAGTTTTGTTTTAGAAATTTTTTCCAAAAGTTGATTCTGAGGCAAAGGTGAAGCCAGAGAGAGGAAGACCAGACCTTTCCTTTGGGGACAGCCCTTTTCCTCCAGGATGAATCTAAACTCATGAACCACAAATAAGAGCCCCTTCCTTCTCTTGTTGGGACCCACTGAGCCATAGACCATACTGACATGAAGCTTAAATTTCTCTCTTTTGATCTTTTATTATTTGCTTCTAGTCTAGCTTTCTGAAAACAAGTCTCAGGGCCTTTCTGCATTTCACGTTCAGTCATTTTCAGTCCTATCTGACTCTTGGTGAATCCATTTGGAGTTTTCTAGGCAAAGATACTGGGGTGGCTTGCCATTTCCTTCTCCAGCTCATTTTGTAGATTAGAAAACTAAAGTAAACAGGGTTAAGTGACTTGCCCATGGTCACATACCTAGTAAATATCTGAGGCCATATTTGAACTCAGGAAGATGAGAACATTCTATCCACTACACTACCTAGCTACTTTTCCACATAGCAGTCTATCAAATGAATGAGGCTAAATTGTGGGAAAGCTTAATATGTTTGGTTCTGGAGGGTATGCTCTCAAAGAATGACCAGGCTCCAAGGAATATTTTAAAATGGAGGAATTTATTGAGTGAATGGCTGGGAGGCAGGTGGAGGTGAAGACTGCCTCCTGGGAGACAGTTTGCTGGGAAAGTCTGCCGCCTCCAAGAGAAGGGGCCCAGGATTTTTATATCTTAAAGGAACAGAGACTATATGACCAGGAGAGGGAGGTGGAAAGGGGGACAAACAAAATGGATTAGGTAACATTCCTGTGTGAGCTGCCTTGGTGTCTGGGATAGAAGCACAGATATTCTTGATCATAAAGGAGGGTGAGTTGCATATATTGATGTTTGAGATGCAAACAAAAGGCATATATCTCTGCTTATCAGAAAGCTAGGGGAAATGTTCCAGAATGAATCTCTCTGAGACTCCTTTGATCATGCAGTTTGAATCAGGGATAGTTTTCTTCAGCCAGCATTGCAGAGGACCAAGAATGAGAAATCCTCATGTACTCTTTGACTTGGGATTCCCCTAGAGCAGGGGTCAGCAACCTTTTTGGCCGTGAGAGCCATAAATGCCACATTTTAAAAAATGTAATTTCGTGAGAGCCGTACAGTGCTCACAGTGCACGCTCCTGTAACAGTGCCTGAAAAAAATTGACTTTAGGGCTCCTGCAGAAAGAGCCATACATTGCTGACCCCTGCTCTAGAGACATGGGGTGTCCAGGGAACCCCAATACCAGATAGCTATCAGAGGCCGACCTTGAGTTTTTCTATCAAAAGTGTATCTTTTCATCTTTCTAAATCTGCTTCCCACTCCAAAACATGATTAGGAAGAGCTAAGCTGCTTCCCTCGCCATTTGAAGAGACTATGCTGGCCTCATCTTCCCTTGCTTCCATTTTCTCCCATTGTCCCATCCTAACATCCCTCCCCACCACCACCAAATGAAATTCTGGGGACTCTAATTAAATCAACACTGCCATTGCCTCTTAAGGTATGGATTTTTGTATTTTTATCTTCAGTCAGTCAATAAACATTTATTATGCCCCTACTACATGCCAGACAATGTGCTAAGCTCACAATCTAAAGGGGGAGCCAATAAGCAAATAAATAGGTACAAGTAAGTTCTCTGGGGGATGCATAGGAAATCATTAAAGGATGGAAAGCACTAGAATTAAGAGGGATTGGGAAGTGCTGCCTGTAAAAATTGAAATTTTGGCTGGGACTAAGAGGAAGCTTTGGACTCCAGTGGGAGCAGATGAAGAAGGAGAGCATGGGGGTAGCCAGAGAAAACACTCCAGTGCTTAGCACAAAGTAAATACTTAATAAATGTTTTTCAGTCATTCAGCCAATTAATATGTATTAAGCATCTACTATGTATTAGGTACTATGCTAAGCTCCAGAATTCATCCATTCCTCTCTAAGTAAAACATCCCTATTTCAGAATTCCTGTCCCATTCCCAGCCCTGGGCCACACTCCCTGACTAATATTTCCAAGTTTGGCTAAAGCCCTGAGTTTGGCTTCAGAAGGGATGCCCCATCACCCCAGCCAACACCAGGAGATGGAGCAACTGGTCAGGAAGTAGAGTAGTGGATAAGCATCAGGGTGAAGGAGAAGCCAGTATAGGCATGTCATCTTCTCAAGTTTTTACGTGGAGCCCAAGTCTGTGAGACTGAATGACTGGGGCAGTCCCAGGCCCCAGGGAACAAATACAACAACACTAAACATCTGCTAGTGTGTGCTTCTCAAAGCAGAATTTAAGCCACCTAGGATTTATCTCCCTGGATTTTTTTCAGTCCCAACTAAAATCCCATATACAATAAGCCTTCCTCAACCTCTCTTAATTCCACTGCCTTCCTTCTTTTAGCTATTTCCTATTTATTTTATAGATACCTCACTTTGTATTTATTTATTTACATATTCCCCCCCCCCATTAGATTGGAAGCTTCTTGAGGGAGGGTCTTTTGTCTCTTTTTGCATGCTCAGTGCTTAGCACAGTGACCAGCAGAGTAATTGCTTAACAAAAGTTGATTGACTGATGATTACAGAATTAAATTTCCTCTTTCCTTCTTTCCCGAGGACTTTGGTCTGTTGTTCATTTTTGTACTGCCAGTGACCTAAAAACACTTTTTACGTATTTAAATATGGTAAAAATGTACCAGAAATGTAAAAAAAAAAAATTTGTTTCATGGACTAGAGCCTCAAAGTAAGCACTGGAGGTAGGATTTGAACTTGTTTTCTTGCCTCCAAGCACAGTGCTCTTTTTTCTACACTACTATTCCCCCATGTCACAGAGTCAACTGCCAGAAAAATAGATGGATAAAGCTAGACAATAAAAGGACTCTGCTTTCCTACCATTACTATAAATGGAAGGAGGAAAAAGGCTTCAGGTTCATGATGAGCCATTAGATGCTCTCCCTGACATTTCTAAAATAAGATGACTGATGTGAAGGGCAGTGGCTGAACATTCCTATGAACCGATGGCAAACAACAAACAACACTGAGCCCAAGGTTCTGTTATGCTTTGTATAATAATTTGGTCCAGGATTGCTCCTTTGAAATCCCTTCCCAGATGACTAGAGCAAGTCAGATGGGAAAAAAGAAATCAAGCAGATCTAAGGTCCCTTAGCTAAAACATTCACACTAAAAATTCTTCAGTGGCACCTTAAACATTAAATAATTATAAGATATAGTATGATTGGTATAGTAAATGTAGTCCAAATAGAGTGCAGGTCAGCCCTGCAAAGCCTGGCTGCAGAGATTTTCTGTCAGTTGATAGGGTTTAGAATCTTGGGGAAGTTTCAGTTGACCCTGGGGACTCGTGGTGAGGAGGAGGGTCAATCTGAGCTCTTTCTTTGGAAAAAACCTGGCCTATATTCTGCAGCTTTTCTCTTAAAAATTGTTAGCTTAGCTAATTCCTTTGAATCTCCCTAACCTCCCCTATTCCTAACCATCTTTTCCCCTTCCTAAATTTCTGTGAGTTTTGAAAGGAGGTTAGATCTGAGTGTTAGTTTCAAACTTGGTAAACATAGTTTCCCTGTAGTCAAATAGGACTTATCCTTGTTACAAATTATCTCTTTAATTATTGTTTCCAACTTTCCTAACCCTATAGGCTACAAAACCTCGGGGCTGATTTAGGCAGGTTCCTAAATCAGTCTCACATTCCTGTCTCCCTCCCCCACCTGAAGCTTTCTCTAGGCGGCTGTTAGGGTTACCTTGTATCCTCTATCCTTTCCAATCAACCCTTAAACTAATAAACCCAGTTTGTCTTTTAATCAAAACCTTTGGCTACTTCATTAGTTGATTGATAAGAGAGGGAGAAGGGGAGAAAGGAATCATAGTCTCTGAGTTGAGAAGGGAGTTGGAGGTGTCCATTTTGGAGGAAGTGCAATCTTATACTTCCTCTGAAATCTTCCTTTGTAAACCTGAGAAACTGACAAGCAGCCCTCTAGTCAGTTTCAAGCCATTCTTGGCTGGCCCTAACCTTTGTCTGTCGAAGTGCCCTTCTTACCTAAAGGGCTCAGTCTGTTTCCCTGTGGTGTCTCTGTCTCAAATCCTGTGTCCCAGTCAGTCTCTCCCAGACTGTAGTTGGTTGCCCAAAGTATCTCTTCCTCTCCCTTGCAAACCTTTATACCTCCGTGTTTATATTTCCTAAACTTGGTCATTCCCTTACTTCTCCTGTCACCTCAATTTACCACCTTCACCATTGTACCTTCCTTAGCCACTTTACTGCCTTAGGGATTCACAAACCCCTATCTACAGTGCCTTTCTCCTCTATTCCAATCATACTTCTGCCTTAATTCCCTTGATTACCTCCAGCCTTTGGTTCCCATATCACCCCATTGCTTCAGTCTCTTATTACACTGCCTTATTACATCCAGCTACTACCCCTAGCCTAATCCTCTTATTACACTGCCTTAATTCTCTTATTACATCTAAAACTAATTCCCTTATTAAATAAATGACCCTGGATATTTACCAAAAAAAATTTTTTGTTATTGTTGTATATGGGTTTGTAGAACCAGAACAACAAAGTTCGGATCCAGAGCCAGAGAGACCTGGTTTTTAAGTTCTACTTATGAAACATCTGAAACATCCTGGCTGTGTTATCCTAGGTCAGTCACTTAACTAGTCACTGTTTCTAAGCACTGTATGTCCTCTTTTTGGAGCCTCCTGATCATTCTGTGAAGTAGGTGCTAGAGGTATTATTATTCCCATTTACAGAAGAGGAAGCCAAGACCTAGGGGTTAAGTGACTCTCATAGTCATTATAGCTAGTAAGTATCAGAGGCAAGATTTGAATCCAAATCTTACATAGAAAATTACTTCATCCATCTTTCAGTTTAGCATTCTATACTAACCACATTCAAAGACCAGTATACAGTATATTATACTTTTAATTCTTATTCTTGAAGTTTCTAAGTATATCACCTTAATGTCAAGTACAAGTTGTATTTTGCATTAAGGTATGACTTACCTATGGAGAGTCAGACACTACAATTATCCTAATAGGAAAATATCTCTCATTTTAAATGGGACCATATTATTATTTAGTTTTAGGTCACTCATAATCAAATCTGAATTTAAAACCTAAAATGTTATCATTTGAAATCTCTATTTTCCCAAGGGCCATCAGTTTTTTATCACTTCCAGTCCTAGAGACCACTGCTTTTAGTTAACTCAGTTCCAGATTTATAGTGACAGTCTCACATTCTCAGCCTCCTCATCTGGGATCTATGAGGCTTTCCTAATATATGGAAATTTTAACACAAGGACAGTATGACTTTATATCCCCCAAACAAAACCTGGGACATGTTCTCCTAATGGTCTTTCAAAGAGAATTTAGTAAACTATATTCCGTTCATTCCATGCTGCAAATTTATTACTATGGTTTCCATTTGGCAAATGTTATAATTTTACAGAATATTGTCAAAACAGGTAAAAGCTTTCTATATCTTCTTATCTTAGTGAGCAACCTTCTTAGTAAATTATTTTAGTGAATAACCTTCTTAAATGTTTTCCAAAAACTCCAGTCCTTGATTTTTAAACTCTCTGTTTATGCCATCTCTGACAATGGATTCCAACTTTCTTTAACATCTTATTTCTATTTCTATATGCTTAAATTTTCTCTCTTTTCTCTTTCAGAGAACTTCTATTAAAGTCCTTCAAACATTAACACTGCCCCTTTCTTGTTATATCCTAATTCAACTCTTCACATTACCTTGGTTACTTTTCTTTATTTCCTTCTTTTCTAAAATTTATTTTTATTTTTATTTTTTTAAGAACCCTTACTTTTGGTCTTAGGATCAATACTGTGTATTGGCTCCAAGGCAGAAGAGTAGTAAGGGTAGGCAATGGGGGTCAAGTGACTTGCCCAGGGTCACACAGCTGGGAAGTGTCTTAGGTCAGATTTGGACTCAGGACCTCTCCTCTCTAGGACTGACTTTCAATCCAATGAGCCACCCAGCTGCCCCATTTTTCTTTATTTCCTTCTTTCCAAATTATATCATAGTCTCCTCCACTAATTGTTAAATCATTCACAGAAGGAGGTGCCACTGGAGAAGGCCTAGGAGCTACAGATTGTGAACCAATTTTTTTTTTCTTTTATTCTTCTCTACGTGGTGAAATCACCTATTAAAACAATAAATCTATCATGCTTCAAGGGAAAGAATGATTTTTTAAAAAAGACTTAAGCATTATATTTATGTAATCTTGGTTTTAGGAAGCTGCAACTGAAATATCCGTTCAGATGTTTTAACCTTTACAAAAACATTCAAATCAAAATTTAGAAATTTAAAGATATATTTCAAAAATTTAGAAATTTAGAAATTTAAAGATATATTTCAATTGCAAGTTTAGCCTCCAATAAGTTTACAATACCATAAATTCTTATTTTTTGTTTATCCTCATTTCTTTTCCTTGGTCTGACTAGACTTAACACAAAGAAGAGATTATTTTTCAGTTTTTTTCCTGTCTATTATGAGGCCTTAACTCCTTCTGAAAGCCTAATCAAAGGATGAGTGAAAATAAGTCTCTGTTTATTGAGAAGAAGAGCTTTGCATCAGAACTGAAGTATATTTCAGACATCAGGGAGAGCTGATTTATTATTTTATTTTTTTATCTTCAATTTATTCCAATAACAAATTTCCACTTAAGTTTTCCAAAGTTATATGTTTCACTGATGTCTCCTTCCCTTTTTACCCCACCCCTCCTAGAATTAACGAACAATTCTATTGGGTTATACATGTATTATCATTCAAAATATATTAGGGAAAATTCATTTAGATACAAAGTCTTACTAATTAGTTTAATAGTATTGAATCATTCCAATTTCCTCCTCACCACAGAATAAAGGGTTTTCATGTATCAGTTCTGTCTTTGGATTTGAAATCAATGACCTCCTTATTTACAAAACAGACATATTTAATTAGAATAGGAGTCTGTTTAGAGATTCCAGAAGCAAAAAGAAGAGGATTTTCTGATTACCAAAGGCATACAGATACATCTGTAGGAAGAGATGTCAAAGTCAATTGATTGGGCATTGTTTTTTCAACTTTATGACAGATTTTTTGATTCTCAAAGTCTGCCCAAATGTATCAATAAGCCATTTGGTAAAGGGATTGATTTTCTATGGTCATTCTAAGCCCACACAGAGTGCTGAAATCAAGGGGTCATCCTTGAAGCCAAAGATATCTATCCCCTAAAATTAATCTTGTTCAAATATTTTCACAAAAAAAATTTAAACTGGGCTTTAATTTGAATTCCTTAAAAGGAATCGTTTACCAGTTATCCAGAAGACAACTCAAAGGGGTGTCTTCAGAAGAAAAGGACTGACTAGACCCTATACGTTGGAGCAAAAATTTCTATCAGGAATATTTGAACCAGAATCTTAAAGACCCAGAAGGAGAAGGATTTTAGAACTAAATTTTTCTACCAAATCAGAATCACTAAAACCAATTCACTGAAGCAAACAAATTGAAACCAATTCACAGAACCAATTTAACTGAAACCAATTCACTAAAATCAGTTTATACAACCCATCAAAATAAATTGTAGGGGGCTGCTGGGTAGCTCAGTGGATTGAGAGCCAGGCCTTGAGATGGCAGGTCCTAGGTTCAAATCTGGCCTCAGACACTTTCTATCTGTGTGACCCTGGCAAGTCACTTGACCCCCATTGCTCACCCTTACCACTCTTCCATCTAGGAGCCAATACACAGAAGTTCCTTAACTTAAAAAAAAAAAAAAAAAAAAAAGGTAAATTGTATATGTCAGTCCCAGCTTTGTTTTGGAAATTAAATAGATAACTGAGACAGTAAACAGAAAGAATGGGATCCTCAGATAATTTAGATTTAGCCTTAGTGTAACACAGATATATGCCAGATGGGTACTCTTCCCAGGATTATTTAACCAGTGAACAAACTATAGCACTGGACCCCATTTGGGTCAAATCAGAACCAGAACTAGAACCAGACCAGGAAGGGCATCTCTTAGTAACTCATTGAAGTTTGTCTGTTTTTGTTTTTTTATATCAGTCCAGAACCACTGAACAAGGACACAATGAGTGGTCAGAAAAATAATGCTAAAGATCCTAATTCAGGTTGAACCAGATACAATGGCCACAACACACAGGGACAAGTCTCTTGCCTATGTGTCTGTAAAAAAGTGGTTTAAAAAAGAGGGGAAAGATATTGAGGCAGAGGACACAAGATTAGGGGAAATGCTCTGTCTTGCCTTTTAAAACCCAAAGTTTCTTAATTCAACCTTTGTTTTACACAACTGAATCCAGAGGTTGGCTCATCAGAATGTCTGAGAAACTCAAAAGAGCTCAACAGACATTATTCAAATGCAAGAGACAAAGCCCCACAATAATGTACTGAACAATACACGGAAGTACAAAGGACACATATAGAAGACAAACTGATTTCCCTTTCTCTATTTTTTTTTTCCTTTTTGAACAGTAGTCTCTAGTACCTGGCTGAGTTTTCCCTTCAAAATTCCTCCAAGGTAAATGTACCTTTGTGTGCATGAGAGAACTTCTGTTGTGGAAACCCTACATTTTCCAGGCTCACCGATGATCTTTTTGTGATTCATCAAATTAGTTATGTGAGGAAATATCTCCTTTCTGAGTTTAATTTCTTTATTTGTAAAATGAAAGTTTAACTATCTGACTACTAGAGTCCCTTCCAGCTCTAGATCTATGAAATTTCATTCATGCATCTCTTAATAAGAAAAGTATAAGCTGAAAGTCACTCAGTCACACACAAATGGATTTTCACTAGTGTAATCACACCGTCTTTTTGATCCATTTGCTCTTGGCTACTAATAGGCAAGGTTCTACAAATAAGCTAACCCATAGGAAACATATTAGAGACAAAATGGAGTCCATTATCATGAACTGAAGGCGATTGACATGTGACTTTAATTTGACCTTTAGATATTTGGTAGTTTTCTGACTCATCCAATAACCCATTCTTTTGTCTTCAGAGAGTTCTTTTAAGAGCTACAACAATAGGCAAGTCAATAAGAACAGGCATTTATTAAGCCAGACCTTCTTCCTCTATGTGCCTCTTTATTAGATGGCAAAGTCCTTGAAGGCAGAGACTGTTTTTTGCCTTTTTTAAATCCCCAGAATTAGCACAGAGTCTAGAACATAGTTGTTGATTGAGTGATGGTATCTTCTTCCTTATCTCCACCTCCTGATGAACCTGGCTTCCTTCAGGTCTTAGCCAAAATCTCACCTTCCACAATATACTTTTCCTAATTTCCCTTAATTCTAGTCCCTTCCCTATGTTGATTATTTTCCATTTATTCTGAATCTAACTTGTTTGTACTTATTTATTTGCATATTGCCTCCCCATTAGACTAAGCTTGTTGAGAGGAAGGACTGTCTTTTGCCTTCTTTATATCATCAGTGCTTAGCATAGTGCCTGGCACATAGTAGGTGCTTAATAAATGTTTATTAACTGACCAGCTCCATGCAACTGGTACAAAAAAGGGAAAAATAGCCTAGATGAGAGGGAGCCACAATTCCATTATTGATTGTTCTCCTTCACCAAATGGTCTAAAACGTTTCTTTTAAAAATGATTTCAGATCAAATCCGGCCTCTGACACTTCTCAGCTGTGTGACCCTGGGCAAGTCACTTGACCCCCATTGCCTACTGTTATGAGTAAGATGAGATTAGCTAATTATTAGGAATTAAGATGTACATAGCAGGAAGGAGCTGGAGCTGGGAATTCCATGATGGAATGAGGGAGGAGGAAGTGTGTCTGTGCCCTGAGTGTGGACTCCATTAGTGGTGGGCAAAACTGTTGCCAGCCTGGGAGACCTCAGAGCAAAGGACATCCTGCATCCTGATTTCCCCCGGTATCCTGTGTGGTGTGGCATCTAAGAAAAGGACAAATCTACAGAGCCAAGAGAGGAGGAGAAGTTTGAAAACTGGAGGACAGTGCTTCAAGCAGAACCCTCTCTACCTGGTACCTGAGATCATCTTGACTCCTGACATCCAGAGATCATCAGTGGATTGCAGTGAGAATCTCAAAGCCACAAAGTCCTAGCTGTATTCAAGCCTGGCAGGTTCCAGGTTTGAGGCAGAAACCCAGAGACTCCATTTACAGCATCTTGGGCCCTGTTAGTTTAGATCACTTAGATAAGAGTAGAATAAGTCCTCCCATTGCCCTGTGGTTTTATCCCTTAGATTTTAAGTATAGAAATCCTTTCCCACCTTTTAGTCTAACATAATTAAAGCTGTTAAGTCCCTTTTACCTTGTTAGCCTGTTACTATACTCTAGTCTCGTGGAAGCTGGGTGACAGTTAAGATCAACTGCCATTCCTGTGGAAATCCAGTAAACTCTGGTCTCTTCACCCTGGTCCAGTCTCTCATAAATCCTAGAGTGTGTTCCCACAAACCACTTAGTTTATTGTAATATCCCTGGTGACCCCATTACCTTACTTATATTTTCCTACACTACCCTTACCACTCTTCCACCTATAAGTCAATACACAGAAGTTAAGGGTTTAAAATAAAAAAAATGATTTCAGATTTGGGGGCTCTTATGAACAATGTTATGTAGTAAATGTTTAAGACTTTAAGTAAATTTGTTCATCTGATGGGAAAAGTTTTGTCCAGGTGAGGTTAATATTAATCAAAATTTGCAGGAGGAATCACCCTGAGGTCCAAATAATAAAAAGAAAATTAAAATTCCCATAACAGAAAATTTCTCTTTACATAAGACATAACCTTAATGTTCTTCCCTGCAATGTCTACCCACTGCTTCCAGTTTGCTTTCTGAGGCCAAGCCAAACAATTCTAACCTCTCTTCCACCCAACAGTCCTTCAAACACTTCATATCTATCCCCCTTAAGTCTTCTTTTGGAGAAGTTACTCTAATCTAGGGGCTGTTAGGTGGCAGTTTCCTGAAGTCAGGGAAACCCTAGTTGAAATCCTGCCTCAGGCACTTATTAACTAGGGAAGTCACTTAATTATCTCTTTTGGCCTCTGTTTCCTCATTTGCAAAATGGAGAAAATAATACCACTCACCTCATAGGTTCCTAGGGAGGATAAAGTGAGACAAAATTTGCACAGAATTTTGCAAACCACAAAATGCTACATAAATGCTAAGCAATTATCATTCAATTATAATTATTCTCTCCTCTATGTGAAAGACATCTATTTCCTTCAGTGACTGTCACAAGCAAAATCCTGGGGTCCTTAATTATTCTAGTTGCCTTTCTCTGGATTCTCTGTTGCTTATTAAGATCCTTCTTAAGATGTAATACCCAGGGGGCAGCTAGGAGGCTCAGGGGATAGAGTGCCAGGCCTGGAGATGGAAGTACTGGATTCAAACTTGGATTCAAACACTTCCTAGCTGTGGGACCCTGGACAAGTCACTTAACTCCACTGCCTAATCCTTACCTTTTTGCCTTGAAATCAATACTTAGTATTAGTTCTAAAGCAGAAGGTAAAATATTTTTAAATGTGGTATAAATTTAAATTTAAATTTTAAATTAATTAATTAATAATTTTTATGTTTTTATTATATTATATGTAATTAATAAAAATAGTAAAATTAATTAAAATAAATAAACATTGAAATCCAGTATTGAGCATAATTGTCAGGAGGACAGCAGGATAATTAACTCCCTGTTCTGGGAAGTTCCAACTCTCAGTGCAGACTAAAATTTATTGACTGCAAAATCGTACCATTGACTCACATTGATCCACTAAGATACTCAGATTCTTTTCCAAGTATCATCTATTCAAGTATCTTTAAGACAAAGTATCATCTATTCAAATTGGTACCCCCTTCTAGGTGAAGGTGATTTTTGGAACTTTAACATTTATCCTTCTTAAATTTAGATACAGCCCAACAATCTAACCTTTCTGGATTTCGACTATCACCCAAAATATTACTTATCCTTCTAAGTCATGTATCATCCTCAAATTTGGCAAGGAAACCATGTGTGCCTTCACTCAAGTGACTGATAGTTAGTCCAGCACAAGTCAGATCTCCAAGGTAGGACATTAAAGACCTTTTTACAATTTGATTGTTCTTTTCAGTAAGGCAATTCTACCTGTTCCAAATCCACCTAACTATATCATGGTCTTTTAGGGGCAGCTAGGTGGCTTAATAGATAGAGTGTTGGGCCTAGAGTCAGGAAGACACAGTTCAAATCTGGCCTCAGACACTTGCTAGCTATGTGAACTTGGGCAAAGTTATTTAAACCTCTGTTTACTTTAATCCACTAGAGAAAGAAATGTTGAAGCACTCTAATACTTTGGCTAAGAACACCTAGGGGACAGGATCACGACTGAACAACAAGTCACATCTTTCCATTTGTCCATATGAATAAATTGGGAGACTTTGTCAGAGGGTTTACCAAAATCTAAGTAAAGGATACCTATTGTATTTGTCCTGATTAACTAGTCTAGTAACCCTGTCACACAAGGCAATTAATTGAGCAGTGTGGTATGATGGGGAAAAAACTGGATTTGAAGTCAGGGAACCTGGGCTTGAATCCCAGCACAACCAGTTACCATCTCTATGTGTTATTTAGCCTCTCTGGGCAGATGCTTCCTTGGCTATGAAAGATAAAGTTGGACTAAAAGACTTTTAAAGTCCTTTCCAGCTCCAAATTTATGACCCTATGATCTATTTCTCATAAAGTTATTCAGACTGTTTATAACAGATTTTTTCTTGCTTTCTTGATGGGAGGAGGAGAAGGTAGGAGGGAAAGAATTTGGACCCCATACTAATAAACTGAATTTCTAAAAATTAAATTTCAAAAAATAAAGTATATATTAAATTTGACAGTTTAAAAAAAAACAAAACTCCAAGAGTATCAGGGTAGGCTACCGGGAAAGGAAGGCTCATAGATCTAGTTTGCTTAGAAAATTAAGCAGGCTTTTTGTCATCTAATGTTCTAGTCATTCAGTAATTATCCCTTTAATAAAATATTTCAAAATTTTTCTCAAATTGAAATCAAGCTTATTTAGCCCATATGAAGAGTCCACTCACTGCCTGTTTTTGAAGACTGGGCAGTTGCCCTTCTCAGAGCCTACAATACCCCTCTTATTCTTCACAACCTTTCAAAGGTCCTTGGCAACAGTTCAGCTTTCACATCCATCCATTTTTCTTCAGTACCCTGGGATGGGGTTCATCTTACTTTTTCCCTCCTTACCTTGACTTACCCTTACTTATCTGCTCCATCTTAGCAATTTTCATTTTGTCCTTTCTAGTCCATAGAAACAGAAGCAAACTAAGAATTAAGCCATTCTACTTTATCTTTGACTTCAGTTATTATACCTCATGCTTCCAAGCCAAGTAACGGTTCTCTCCTTTCTTTGGGCTCTAATTTAAAATCACACACGATAACTTTAAAGAGTCACAAAACAAAGTGCTAAGTAAGGTTCCAGGATAATAACCAAGAATATTGGGTGGTGGTGGGGGGTTTAGGATGGGGGGGGAGAAAGCAAATAGAGAGAAAGGCAATAGCTCTAGTTTGCCTAGATTTTATCAAAGCTTTTTGATAAAATATCTCCTACTTATCTTGTGGAGTGGTAGAATTCTCCAGTCTGCAAATAAAACAACTGAGGCAGAGCTCTGAGTCAACAACCATTTATTGAAGGACCTGTCCCCCTCCAACAAATTGGTTCTCAGACTTTTCTCCAATATAATCTAAGAAGCCAATCACACTATTTTGGGGGGAGTGGTCCAAACAACACATAAGGATCAAATCTCATTTAGTGCCCTTTAAAATAGGCAATTAATTAAAAATAAATGAAATAAGCAATTAATAAGTCATAAAAATAATGACTCTTGGGGAACGTTAATTTTATGAAAGTCATTCCCCAGATCTAGATTTTCCATGGGACTAGTGGAATAGGATTGATTTTCTTATTCTCAATAATTCTTCCTCAAGAACTGACACTCAATGGACACCATATCTCTGTGACCATAAATCAAGACCATAATGTGAAGCATGTCCAAAAGACGTGGTTCCAGGTTAGTTGAACTGTATGCTCTAGCAATAGGTACTGTTTCCTTTCCCCAGTGTGTCCTACATTATCTTGCATCCCTTTACTCAACAACTTCTCCCTAAACCTAGAGTGGTCTCTCACCCACTCTTTATCTATTGAATATTTATCTAGTCTTTACTTTTCAAATATTTCTTGATATCTTTTGACTTTACATTACCTTAATTTCCCAATACACTCCTCCCTTCTCTTCCACCAGAGAGCCATCCCTCATAACAAAAAATAAAAAAGGAAAAAGAGGTGAAAAGGAAATTCAGCAAAGCTAACCAACACATCTACCAAAGTCAGACAACATATAAAAGCATTCCGAGCCCACATTCCCCCGCTTTTTCAAAGAAGTAGGGTGGGGAGCCAAGATGGCAGTGCAGTAGTAGAATCTTGGAGCTGCTTCCTTCCAACTGATCATTATGAAGCATCTCAAAAGGACAGATATCAAAACCAGACAAGTAAAGGAGCTCTCCCCCACTGGATATAGCGTGAAAGGTAGGCAGCGAATGGAGATTCCCACACTATAAGGGGGTGAAACTGCACAAGTCAAAGAAGTGGGGTGCATCCTCATATTTCTTGTTTGAGGCCAATTTTTGTCATTTTATTTACACAGTATTAAGTTTTTATTTTTGTTATTGTTTCTTCTCACTAATTCTTTAAAATCCAAATAAAGGGTATGTTCTTCATATAATCATGGTGTCACAGAATTTGATAGTCTGAAGGGATATTAATAGCTATCTAGTCTAACTAGATAGTCCAACTCATATGAAAAAGGAATCCTCACTGTAATATACTCAAGAAGTGGTCTTCTAACCTCTGCTGGAAGATCTCCTAGAAAGGGAAACTCACAACCTCTTAAGGCAGCCCTTTTCTTTTTTGTACAGCTCTAATTCTTAGAAAGTTCCCCCCCACCCCCCCCACCCCCCCGAAACAATTTTGTTTGCCTTTTTGCAATTTCCATTGAATTTCTCCACTTTTGCCATCTGGGGCCTAACAGAACAAATTTAATTCTCCTTCCACATGACAACTCTTTAAAATTTTAGAATTTTAAAACACAAATATCATGTCCCATTCCCTAAGTTTTCTCTTTCTCAGGCTAAACACTGTCAGTAGATCCTCGTATGATATGAACTCAAGACTCTTCACCATCCTTCACTCATCCACCACCAATCCATCAATCTTTGACAGGAATTCCACTAGAAATGTTCTGCCATGTTGATGGTGAACCATTAATAACTCTTAGAGTGAAAACAATCAACAAATACTGAATCAATGTAATTGTATTATCAACTCTACATCTTTCTATTTTCTTCTATGAGAATTGATTCGACCCTCACCCTGTTTAAGTTATCAGTCATCATCAATCAATAGTTTTATCCTCATTATTTCTAGCCTAATTGGATTTATCTAATTTAATATAATTCCATAGGGATAATGGTTATTTATTTATTATTACTATTAAAATCCTTACCTTGCATTTTAAAATCAATACTGTGCATTGGTTCCAAGGCAGAAGAGTGGTAAGGGCTAGACAATGAGGCTTACATGACTTGTCCAGGGTCATACAATAGGAAGTGAGGCCAAATATAAGTCTAGAACTTCCCATTTTGAGGTTAGGCCCTCAATCCACTGAGCCACCCAGGAGGCCCCAAATATAATTTTTAAAAAATTATTAGTTTGGCTAATTCAAGTGGTCTATTTCAATTGAACAAGCATTTTTTAAAATCCTGAGGGGAGAGGGTGAACCACATTCATGCAGAAACAATTAGATAATATATACCAAGTAAAAGCATAATGCTTATGAAGGAGGGGAGCAGTATGCAGAAGGAATATCAGGAAAAGTCTCTTAGGGAATGTGGTATCTGGGCTGAGCCTAGAAGATAGTTAGAGGATCCAAGAGGTGGAGGAAGAGAATCTCAGGCATGGGAACCGCCTGTGTGAAGGCCCAAAAGAAGTAGGTGGAATGTTGTGGACCAGGAAGTTCAAGTATCATGCCAGGAATAGTTAGCAGGGCGTTTGGCTGGAACATAGAGTACCATAAAGGGGAGGAATGTGAAATCAGTCTGGAAAGATAGGTTCAAGCCAGATTGTGAAATCACCAAATGAAAAGCAATGCTTTTGCTCAAAAGTGTTATTTAAAGATACCTATAAGTAAATTCCCAAAGGAAGACCAAAGCACTTAAAAAAAACACAGCAGGAATAGAATATTTTTTCCCTTAGAGAATATTTTTCTCTCTTGGGATGAGGAAAAAAAGAGATGAAGAATAGATTAAAAAATATAATGAACCCAGAGCAAAATATGGACAATCTTTCAAAGTCTTTGTTTCATGCTCTCTAAAGTGGGGATGATAACAGCAAACATTGACAAAGAGATTTAAGGTTTGAAAACAATTTCATGTTCTCTTGTTTGATCATCACAGCAACATGACCTCTGAAGTGGGCTCTCCAGGTGTCCTTATCTCCATTTTGCTGATGATACAACTATGACTCATAGAAGCTGTCACTCAACTATTAAGTGTGGGAGTTGAGATTCCAATCCAAGGTCCTCCCAATTCCAAACTCAAGGCTTTGCTCACTATAATTATCTGCTTACCATATATAGATAGAGAGATGTAGTTGTAGAGGCATGTAAGTCTATATAAGTGTATACATACCTACACACATATGTTGGGGAAGCATCTAATTATTGATAGAATTCTTTGGTTACCAACCCTTAGGGGTACTCAGAGGTTGAACCAAATAATTGGTGATAACAACCTTTGTAACTGTTTGTCATGAATGATTTATAGATGAGGCATGATCATTGCTTATATCATTGGATTGTTTCTTTATCTCCCTAAAATAGAATCTCTCAGATTCTCCCTGGAGCTCCTATTGCCATCTTAGAAAGTCAAGATGTTGCCTATTATGCCTATTATGCCCAGGTGGATGGATATGGTAGAAAGAGATATGGTTCTAGGGGGCAGTCAGGTGGATCAGTGATTAAGAGCCAGGCCTAGAGACAGGAGGTCCTAGGTTCAAATATGGCCTCAGACACTTCCTAGCTGTGTGACCCTGGGCAAGTTACTTAACCCTCATTGCCTAGCCCTTACCATTCCTCTGTTTTGGAGCCAATACATGGTATTGATTCTAAGGTGGAAGGTAAGGGTTTTAAAAAAATAATAATTTTTCATTTTAGCCTTATTTTTATTCCCACCCACCCCCTTGGATGGAGTTGGCAAATGTGTTCATTGCTCATAATCCCGCTGTGTAAGCTAATCTTTTAAAACCCAACTCCAAACCTATCTATCCCTTAGAGGTTTCCTTGGCACTCCCCCCTTTTCCTCTTCCTCCAGTTGGTAATGACTTTTAGCTAAGACCTCATATAGCTTATCATTTGCATTTGTACTTTCTATTATATTTGTTTTTGTGTTTGTGTCCAAAACCCCTCTTTCCCCTCCAGAACACTGAAGGTAGGGATTGTCTTGTATAAACTTGGTTTCTCTCCTACCACCTAACACTGTGTGTATTGAATATACATGTGTTGAATTGACTTAAATTTAATTGTGTTCCATACTAGTACCTTTAGGGAAAGACTAGGGGGGAATTGCTTCAAAGGAAGGAGCATATACATCAAATCATTGATTAAATGCCTGCTACTTCCAAAGTACTTTGCTAATCTACATGAAAGCATTCCTCTATCAAGGATCATATGATCATAGAATTAATATAGGAAGGTACCTCAGAGACCATCTAGTCCAAGCCCCTTCTTTTTTCCAGATAAATTAACTGAAATGTGGAGAGCTAAGATGACTTGCCCAGTTTACATGCAAATGATTCCAATGTAAGCATTGGTAATAACCAAATATATACCAGAAGAATATTTTTCAAGCATTTGATTGACCTAAACTCATTACTCAGTAATTTTCCATTGTTGCCTTCCAAACAGAGAATGTTGTGAACTAAAATATCAAGAAATATCTGGTCATGGAGGATTTTTAGAAAAACCTGAAAAGATTTAATGTGAACTGAAGCAGACTAAAATGAGCAGAAGCAGGAGAACATTATACAGTAATGAAAGATAAACAAATGTGAATGACTTAGCTATCTTCAACAATACAATGATTCAAAACAATCCCGAAGTATTCAATGAAAAATGCTATCCGTCTACAGAAAAAGAACTGATGAAGTCTGAATGCAGCTTGAAACATTTCATTTTTCACTTTTTTTCTTCATGATTTTTATATTTTTATCTTGTTCCACAACATGAGAAATACAGAAGTGTGTTTTGTATAATTGCAAATGTAAAATCTCTATTAGATTGCTTACTGTCTCAGGGAAGGGGTAGGGAGAGAGGGAAAGAATTTGAAATTCAAACTGTTAGAAAATGAATGCCAAAAATTGTTTTAAATGTAATTGGGAAAAAATAAAACATTAAGGACAATTTTTAAAAATTAGCAGTTCGTTTCAGAAGATACATCTGTCTGGCTCAGAGAGGAATATTCTATCTCAGCAGTTGAGTCATTACTTCAGAAATGTTCACCTAGTAAGAATCTTGAAATATTTGTCCTTTTCCCTTCCATGCCCCATTTAAGTAACTGGAGGAAAAGTGTGTTAGTCTAAGGGATAGGCTTGCTGAGGGTATTCACTAGATCTCTTGTATTTATCCCCTCCCTTCACTCCCTGCTACCACTCAGGATCTCATCTCCTTCAACCTGGACTACTGTGAAGACCTAGTTACTGTGAGGATTAGTGTTCTTGTTTCAAGTCTCTAACATCTCTGGTCCAGCCCCCCTATGGCTGCCAAGATAAACTTCTGAAAGCAAAAGACTGATCAAATCAATCCCTGACTCAAAAATCTTCAGTACTTCTCTGTTGTCTCTAGGGTAAGATGCAAACCCTTCAGCCTGGCATTTAAAGCCCTTCAGTCTGGCTCTAGCCTAATTGCACATTATTCCACTTTGCTCACTGTTTCAACCAAGCCAGTCTATTTACTTTTTTTTGAATTCCGTATTCTGTTTCCTACTTAGACACTTTGTACAAGATGTCCCATATGCCTGGAATGTATTTCCTCCTCACCTGCCCCTCTTAGAATATTTATTTGGGAGTCAAGAAAATTAGCAGGAAATCAGAGAGAAAGAGAAATGTCACTACGATGTTTGTCTATGATCCCTCTTTGAGAAGCAGGATAATCAGAGGACTATCGATTTAGAGTTGTGATACATTTAGAACTCATCTAGTCAACTCCCTTTCCCTTTTTACCAATGAGGAAATTGAAAAATCAAGTGACTTGGCCCAAGGCCACATTAAGAAAAAGTTTTGAACTCTGGTCCCCTTCCACCAAATCACGTTCACTTTCCGTTGTGACATATTGCCTGACTGTTTGGCCAAGATATATCAATACAAGGTTGGTGAGAAAGAACAGTCTTGTACTCAAAACTAAAAGCAACTAGCAATTCTCATATGTCTCTACAGCAAATAGTCTCTCCTTCCAGGAGTTCTACTTAGCTTTTATAAGGGATATTTTTGACTTCCTTTTATTCCTCTTGTCACTTTTGGTTAGTATGAATCTTATCTGACCCAAACCTGTCCCATGGGATGCAAAATTTTACTTAGAGATATAAGCCTTCCTTCTACAAGAAGTCAGAAGAAGAACCTCATCTGTCCCCACTTCCTTAGCTAAATGTAAATCTTCCTTCTCAATAAGCCTATTTGAGAAGCCTCTAAATATAGTTTAATCTGTAACCCGACTTCGTTTTACTTATACATTTTTTGTTTAGGGAGGTTTGCTTCCTCAGGATATATATGAGATTATGACTTTTAACTAAGTTTGTTCACCTTTTATAACAATGAAGGAAGTATATAAGGATTATGGATTTTTCTTCCCTTTAACTTTGATGGCTCAAGAAGAATGTAGGAAATTGCAGTATATAAATGAATCATTTCTCTATCATTCTGATGTGATTTTGCCTATAAGAAACCTTGTTAGAATCCTCATAATTTTCCCTGAGGTCTGAACCTATACTTGAGTATAATAGTAAAACTGAGGTTTTTACCTCCATAATTTCTAAATCGTGGTAAATATACATTTGGCAGTTATTACTTGCCACATGAACTCAAAGAAGAGATATTTCTCCTAAAACACTCTCCTCCTTTTAATAAACTTTTTTTGGAAATATTGTGAACTTCATGTTAGCAAATAGGATGTTGGCTTCAGTATCCTGAGGGATGGGTCAGGGAGAACACCTTGGTTATACATTTCCCCAGATTTCCTGGTTGGGGGCTACAAGCTAAGAGAATGAAAACATTTCCCAAGGTATGCATGGACCTTTTATAACAGGACAGGGTCTTTTACACAAGAATTACATTCAGTCTGGGAGAATAGAAACCAATGACAAAATTGAGAAAACATAATGATAAATGAAAATTTTTTCCCTTTTTTTTTGTACCAGGTACTTAGCAAAGTGCTGATTAGTTAATAAACATTTATTAAGCATCTACTATGTGCCAGGCATTATGCTAGGCAATGGGGATACAAAGAAAAAAGAGAGAGAGCAAAAGACAGTCCTTCCTCTCAACAAGCTTAGTCTAATGGGGAGGCAACACACAAATAAGTGCAAACAAGCTAGATTCAGAATAAACTGAAAATGATCAACATAGGGAGGGGACTAGAATTAAGGGAAATCAGGAAAAGCATTTTGTAGAAGGTGAAATTTTGAATGACACTTGAAGGAAGCCAGGGACACCAGGAGGTGGAGATGCGGAAGAAGACATCATCAATCTATCAATATTTATTAAGTGCCTACTATGCTCTAAGCATCGTGCCAAATGATGGGAATACAAAAAATGTAAAAAATTAGTCTCTGCCCTCAGAGATAGAGGAAGGATATCTGGCTTAATAAATGCCTGTTCTTGTTGACTTGCTTATTATTGTAACTCTAAAAAGAACTTTCTGAAGGCAAAAGAATAGGCAATTGGATGTCAGACAAATACCAAATATCTAAAGGTCAATTTAAAGTCACATGCCAATCGCCTTCAGTTGGGTAGCTGCTCATGATAACGGACTCCATTTTGCCTTTAATATGTTTCCTATGGGTTAGCTTATTTGCAGAACTTTGCCTATTTGTAGCCAAGAGTGAATGGACCAGATAGATGGTGTGAGCACACTAGTGAAAATCCATTTGTGTGTGACTGACTTTCAGCTTATACTCCTTTCTTTAAGAGACCCATGAATACAACTTCATAGATCTAAAGCTGGAAGGGACCTTAGTAGTCAGATGGTTAAACTTCATTTTACTAATAAAAAAAATAAAGTTTAGGAAACAGAAGCCATATGTTTAAAGTTACAAAGTCAGTGACAGAGGTAGGATTCAAAGCTAGTTACCTATACCATAGTGTCGTTGTGTGTTAGACCACAGCTTGTGTGTGTGTGTGTGTGTGTATGAGTGTATGGGTCCTACTCCTTTCATCTTTTGACTTTCACTGTTGTCTACTGACTTCCAAGATACTCCTCATCTTTCCTCACTGAATTTGGTGCTTGGCTCACCATTTTTGATGTGTTCTCCACCTCTTGCCTTCTTACTAGGAGTCTTTGACAAACATATTGATGCCCTCTCAAAAGCCTTTTCTCAAAATTTATCAACTTCCTTATTTCCCAAGACCTACTCCTGCACCCTATCTTAGCTACACACAGATGACTATACTTTCACTTAGAACTGCATCATATCTGAATTCGATCTATTGTCATTCTTCCCATCCCTCCACCTTGCAACTCAAAACCCTATTCTAAATCTTCACCATTATCCTCTTCTCTCAATCCCTTATCTTATCGCTGATCTTGACCTGTCCAGTAGCCCCAAATCACCACCAATTGGCTTCTTTTCTATTCATGTGCTAGTACATAGTAAATATTTTTACCTTTATTCACTCTCAATTATTAAGACATTCTGTCTCTCATGTCTCAGCATTTTTATTGATTTTCCCTTATGCCTGGAATTCTCTCCCTCCTTATCTCTACATCCCAGCTTTCCTGGTTTTCTTCAAGTCTCAGCTAAAATCTCATCTTTTATAGGAAGGTTTCTCCAATCTACTTAAATGAGAGTTCCCTCCCTCTCATTATCTCCAATGTATCCTGTATATATCTTTTAAAAAAATTCCTTACCTTCTGTCTTAGAATCAATACCAAGAATCATGTAACCATGGAAAAATATTCTAAAAAATAAAAAAAGAAAAAAAAAAAAAGAATCAATACTAAGTACTGTTTCCAAGGCAGAAAAGGGGTAAGGGCTAGGTAATAGGGGTTAAGTGATTTGCCCAGGGTTATACAGCTAGGAAGTGTCTGAGGCCAGATTTGAACTCAGGACCTCCCATCTCCAAATCTGACTCTCTAATCAATGAGTCACATAGCTGCCCCTATCCTGTATATATCTTGTTCATGCATTGTTATTTATATATTTTCTTCTCCATTAAACTATAAGCTCTTTGGGATCAAGGACTATCTTTTGCCTTGGTATCTTCAGTACTTAAAATAATGCTGGCATATAGTATGTGCTTAATAAATGTTTATTACCTGACTCATATGTAATACAATATTACATATATGTAAAATATTATGATATGATAATAATTATTATTATTAAGGGCACTATTTTTTCTTAGATCTTTCACATAATTTTCAGAGTAGGGCAAAGTAGAAAGAGAATGCTCTTGGAATCAGAAGTCCACAATTCAAGTTAATGTTCCATTATTAATTTTGTCTCCAACCTTAGACCAATCTCCTCTACTCTTTGGTTTTCTCATTTCACAAATGGAGTATGATGAGATCATGTCTAAAGTTTCTTGTAGCTCTAACATTGTGTTTTATAGTCTAATGCCCCTTCTAAGTTCTTCTGTCTTTTAAGGTTTCTTTCCAGCTCTGACAATGTCTATTCTCAGGTCCTTCCTAGGGCTCCCATTCCAAGGTCCCTTCTAGCACTCACTTTCTATATTCTGTTCTAACATTCAATCTAACATTCTATGCTTTAATAGACATCAAAATTCTAATGTTTTAGAACCCTACAAGTTAGAATATAAAGTGAAAAGATGAATAGCATCAGGCAATTGTCTCTCAAATGCCTTTCCTAACTATATTTGAACACAGGTCCATCCGCTTCAAAATTCAGCACTCTTTCCACATCTGTTATCCATGGAAGATATGTCTTTTAACAATTAAGTGTCGTATTTACTGAGTACTCAGCTTACCACTTGGAGTGGGAATATACAGATTATTTAGGACATGATCCTTGCCCTGGTGAATTATAAGCTCTAATAGAGGGATGGCACCAATATTATATAATATACAGTGATATTGGCAATGTGTAAGTCTCCTATGCTCAGTGAGTCTAGGTAGTGTTTGATCATAAAGGGATATGTTCTTAGAAAGTTACTTGTACTTTCCGTTATTGTATATGGCTTTCACCATAAAAGAGTGAAAGCTGAGGAAGGGCATATGGAATGAATGGGAGACATGCTCTTTTCTCATTTCACAAATGGAGTATGATGAGATCATGTCTAAGGTTCCTTATAGATCTAAAATTCTATTCTGTAGTCTAATACTCCTGTAGGCTATTCTCTCTTTTAAGGTTCCTTCCTAGCTCTGAGAATCTATATTCTCCCCACCAAATTTAGTTTATTCCTTTTGGAGAGTGGGAGTGAGAGTTTATCAGACTTTTTCCTCAGAGGGGTTCTGCCTTAATAATGCTCGATTACACTTCATATTGAATAGTAAAGGTTCTATATGACTCCATGCTTGAGCAATTAATATTTCTCCAATTGTTTAGGTCCGACTTTATTTGTATGACAAGTGTTTTGTAATTGCATTCATAAAGGTCCTGGGTTTGTCTTCACAAGTAGACTACCAAGTATTTCATATTGTCAATAATTATTTTAAATGGAATTTCTCTATCTCTTACTGATAGACTTCATTGATATTATATAGAAAATTTTAAAGATTTGTGTAAACTTAATTTATATTCTGCAAGTTTTCTGAAGTTGTTGTTTCCAAGAATTTTTTTGTTTTTTTTTATGCCAATTCTAATACCTTCAATTTCTTTTTCTTTTATTGTTATATCTAACATTTCAAGTACAATATTCAATAAAGACAGTGATAAAGGGCATCTTTTCTTCACTGTTGATCTTTTTTTTTTTTAAAAAAAACCCTTACCTTCCGTCTTGGAGTCCGTATTGACTCCAAGGCAGAAGAGTGGTAAGGGTAGGCAATGGGGGTCAAGTGACTTGCCCAGGGTCACACAGCTGGGAAGTGTCTGAGGCCAGATTTGAACCTAGAACCTCCTATCTCTAAGCCTGGCTCTCAAGCCACTGAGCTACCCAGCTACCCCCTTCACTGTTGATCTTAATGAGAAGGCTTCTATTACAGAAAATACAGATACTACTTATCATTTTAAGGTAAGGCCCATTTATTCCTATGCTTTCTAATTAAAAAAAAAATCTTTACCTTCTGTCTTGAAATCAATATTAAGGATTGACTCCAGGGCAAAAGAATAGTAAAGGCTAGAAATTGGGGATTTAGCAACTTGCCCAGGGGAAAATAGTGTCTGAGGCCAGATTTGAATTCAGGACCTTCCATCTCTAGGTCTGGCTCTCAATCCACTGAACTATCTAGCTGCCCCGCTCCTTTCTAGTGTTTTTAAATAAGAATAAATGTAGTATTTTGTCAATAGATTTTTCTGCACTCATTGAGGTAATCATATGATTTTTGTTGGGTTTGTTATTAATACAATCGATTATGCTTATAGTTTTCTGAATACTGAGTCAGCCTGCATTCCTGGTATAAATCTTACTTCATCATAGTGTTTGATCTTTGTGTTATATTGCTATAATCTCCTTGCTAGTGTTTTATTAAAATTTTCTGCATCAAAATTCATTAGGTAAATTGGTCTATAGTTTTCTTTATCTTTGTTCTTCTTGGTTTAGATGTCAGCACCATATTTGTGTTGTAGGAATTTGGTAGGACTCCTTAAGTATTGGAACTAATCATTCTTTAAATACTTGGTAGGATTCACTTGTGAGTCTATCTGGCCCTGAGATTTTTTCTTAAAGACATTATTAATGACTTGTTCATTTTCTTTTGAGATAGTTTAAAGTATTCTATTTCCCTTCTCTTAATTTGTGCAATTTATATTTTTGTAACTATTCATCCATTTTACTTAGGTTCTTAAATTTATTGGCACATAATTAAGCAAAATACTTTCTGATAATTATTTTAATTTCCTTTATATTGGTGGTGAAGTTACCTTTTTCATTGTGGATAGTGATAATTTGGTTTTCTTTTTCCTTTTTAAAAAATCAAATTAGTCAATGGTTTGTCTATTAAAAAAAAAAATAAAACCAGCTGCCAATTTTATTTACTAGTTCAATGGTTTTCTTTAACCACTTATTAATTTCTCCTGATTTTCCAGATTTCCAATTTAGTGTTTAATTGGGGGTTTTTATTTGTTCTTTTTTTAGGTTTAAAAAAATCTAGTGGCATGCTCAATTCATTGATCTACTCTTTCTCTGGTTTATCAGTGTTAATAATATCACTTTTTTCTATAATAATAAGATAATATATCTTTCAGAAATATTAATTTTCCCCAAAGTACTATTTTGGTTATAGCTCATAAATTCTGGTATATTGCTTTATTGTTGTCATTTGTATTAAAGAAATTATTGTTTCCATATTCTTTGATTCACTCATTCTTTAAGATTAGATTATTTAGTTTCCAATTAATTTTTTTTTTTTAAATTTTAAACCCTTAACTTCTGTGTATTGACTTATAGGTGGAAGATTGGTAAGGGTAGGCAATGGGGGTCAAGTGACTTGCCCAGGGTCACACAGCTGGGAAGTGTCTGAGGCCGGATTTGAACCTAGGACCTCCTGTCTCTAGGCCTGGCTCTCAATCCACTGAGCTACCCAGCTGCCCCCTCCAATTAATTTTTAATATGTGTTTCCACATCTCTTTACTGAGTATAATTTCATTGCATTACAATCTAAAAAGGATACATTTATCATTTCTGTTTTTTTGCATTTGATCATAAGGTTTTTTAATACCTTAATACATGGTCAATTTTTGTGAAGATGCCATGTGCAGTCGAGAAAGGGGTATATTCCTTTCTATTTCCATTCAGTTTTATATAGAAGTCTATCATATCTAATTTTACTAAAATTCTATTAATTGTCTTAACTTATTTCTTAACTTATTGTATGGTTAGATTTACCCAGTTCTGAGAGAGGAAAATTGAGGTATCCACTAGTATAGTTTATTGTCTATTTCCTCCTGTGACTTATTTTTTGTCATTCATTTGTTTCAGTAGTTTTTGATTCTTCATGCCCTCATTAGGGGTTTTCTTGGTCAAATGTTAAAAAAAGGTACAAAAATTCACTGAAGAGAGAAACTCCTAAAAAAGCAGAATTAGCCAAATGGAAAAAGAAGCACAAAAGCTCACTGAAGAAAATAATTATTTAAAAATTAGAATTTGACAAGTGAATTGGTATTTTCTGTGCTTCCTAATGGAAGCCAATGTAAAGCCATTGACTTTCTTTTCTTAATTTTGTTGCATCATTCTCATTTCTTTCCCCAGTTTTTTTTTACTCTACTTCTTTATATTTGATTTCTAAAATCCTTTTTGAGATCTTCCAGGAATTCTTGTTGGGCTTATGCCAATTCATTTTCACCCCCTCTTGGAGTCTTTGCTTGTAGCTATTTTGACATTGGTGTCATCTTCTGAGTTTGTCTTGATCTTCCTTGCCATCACAGTAACTTTCTATGGTCAGGTTTTTATTTTGTTGTTTGCTTATTTTCCAAGCCTATTTCTTTTTTTTTTCCCCAGCCTATTTCTTGACTTAGATCTTTATATTAAAGTTGGGCTTTGTGTCTAGGGCAAGACAGCACAGTTCTAGGCTTCAGGGTTTTTGTGCTGCTGTTTCAGAGCTGGTTCTGGGGTACCAGAAGTTCTCAGCTCTTCCAAGGTAGTATAATCTAAGGAGAGGACTGGTTACAGCTGTCCTGGCCTCTGATCTGGTCTTTACCTAGGAAGAAACCTTGTTCTTTTGTAGCCACAAGTGCTATCCTTCCTACTGGTCTTGGAAATATGATCAGGTCCCCTTTTTTCCTACAGTCACAATCTGTAATGGTTTGTTTATTTATTTATTTATTTTTTTGCCTTGGAAATGAAACCAAGGTTCCTACTCCACTGTGAGTTATACTAGCTAGGAACTGTGACAGAGGGGCCTTGATTTCCTGTGGCCACAAGCACTAGTAATCCTCTTTGTTTTGGGTCTGCAACACAGAACTATTTAGAGACAATAAAACAATCTTGAACTTGGCACCAGGAAAGGGTTCCCCTGTAATCTCTTTCTGACTAGTTGTCTGACCCCCTTAACATCTGTGTGCCGAGAGCTCCTAAAACTGTTGCTACTACAATTAATGCAATCTCTTCTAAAACCTGCTCCTGATGTTGCCAGAACATTGTGCTATGCAGCAACCTAGTGTAATAGAACTTTCCTAAAGACCTCCTACATTGTCTTGAGGCGTATTGTTTCATGCCCCCTCAATCTTTTATTGGTTCTGCTATGCCAGAATTTGATTTGGGGTCTTAAGGTTGTTTAGAAGGGAATTTAGGAGTGTTTGGGTAACTTCTTACCTCTATTCCATCATGTTGGCTCTTGAAACTGGTCCCCATGTTCTTAAGGAATGACTGGTTCTAGGTACACAAGAGCTCTCATTATAACATAAGGTTGTTCCTTTGTCTGGCAGCAAAGCACTAAATTGGAACAGATGCCCATCAATAGGGGGAATAACTACAATGGTGGTACAGGAATGGAATGGAATGTTATTGTATCTTGAGAAATAATAAATAAGAAGTCATGGAAAGACCTATATGAAATAAAGAAATGAAGCAAAACCAAAAAAACAAACAATAAAAAAAACCCAAACACAATGAGTGATTTAAATGGAAATGACAAAAAATAGAAACGGTAAGGAAGAAACCATACTATTCAGTTGTTGCATAATAACCAAGCTTGGTCCCAAAGAGAAATAAAAATTCCCTTATCTCACTCCTTTGTAAAAATGTTAGAACATGGATGTGGAACACTGTATTGATTGACTTACTTTGATATGGTTAGTTTTGCTGGATTGTTCCCCTCTACCTTTCCCTTCTTATTTGTTATTATAAGGGATAGATTGCTGGGAAATAGGGAGACATATTGAGAAAGAAAGGCGAGGAAGAAAACAAGGTATCAGTGCATTAAAAAATAACAAGATGATTCATCAAACATCACATGCAATAGAAGGAAAAAACAATAGACATGAAAACTTCAGCTTTCCAATAAATAAGGCTAAAAAAAAAAAGGACCAAAGAATGTTTTTAAGCACCATCTTCTTATAACACATTCTTTCTACTTATTATAGAAGGGGGAATGCCTACCCAACATTATCTTTATATATGGATATAAATAGAAGTAGAGATCACATTAAAGGAGATGATCCTTCACTGTTGATCCCTAAGAATCACAAAAGCTTTCCATTTTACCTGCAGCTCAGACCTATGTATTGTCTCTCTCACTAGAACCTGGGAATTAGACAATGTTCCTTGAGAAAAGGCTTTTTTCTATTACTAACCCAAACCCTTAATATAGTTCTTTGTACATAGTAAGCTTTAATAAGTGCTTTTTTTTTTCATTCATTTATTCACTTCAGTGGTATTTTTCTAGGTCTAACTTTTCACCTTTCTTTCCCACTTTTGTATTCTACCTATCAATGACTGTACAAACTTACAGAGCCCCAAATTCAATATGGCCTATTTCACCCCCCTGAAAGTAGCATCAATGCTAAGCCAACTCTCAGTTCCTTAGGAAAGAGATGCATGCATGCAGGCAATAAATATTTATTAAAAAAGCACCCACTCTGTGTCAGGTATTGTGCTAAATATGGGAGACACAAAAAATGCAAAAAGATAATAATCTCTGCCCTCAAGGAGCTCAGAATGTAATAGGGGAAGACAGTGCATAAAAAGTAGCCATGAGGAGGAGGAAGGTACTCAACATGAAGACCAATAGCCAGGTGGGAAATGATGAGAGGGCTGCCCTGGGCCCCTTCTTTAACAGGAGGAAATGGGAGCCATTTCCAGATGTATACCTTCCAATCAGATAGAGGATGGGATTCAGGGGAAAAGACATAACCCTAAAGAGGTCTGACTTTTCTGAGATGATACAATTTTCCAGGATGATGAGTTACTGGCAGCAATGAAATCCAGGAGATCAGTTGGATGGGAAATGATGTGCTAGCTGATTAGGGAATGCATAATCAATGAATACACCAGTATATTCTGAGAAAATAATTTATTTTTTACATATCGTCTGATATTAAAAGTTTATGAATAATCATTAAAGATATACCGAGCTTGTTCCAACTGGAATTCCAAAGACTCTTTCCTTTATTAAAAAAAAAAAAAAAAAAAAAAAAAGAGAGAGAGTATACTAATCAGTAACTCCTTTTAAAGTTGCCTCTTAGCCCTGATACCAAAACATTCAGAATACACCATGTTGAGTGCAGGGTGGAAATCCTACCCCTCCTTCATCCAAATCCAGTCAAAAATGGATTAACTAATATTTATAGAGATCAGGAGGGCTTTGATCATCATATGACCTATTTATCCCTGCAGCTATTTAAAATTTATTATCATCATTTTTTACAAAGAAAGTGTTAGATGGGGAGAGGAAACAGGAGAACATTCCTGTTAATTACTGTTACATTATGTCAAAATAGTCCCTACACAGTAGTTAGCCTGAGATATGCAATGAAAAATAGGCCCTTAAGGAACTTACTTGAACACGGAAAATAACTTGAGCTGAACACAAGAGAAAACTAGGAAAATCAACCTAAATGTACATTCCTTCTCCTGCCTACTCAGTGATCTACTGGCTCAATTACCAACGAGGTCTAAAGACATGTACAATCTCTCTCAGAGGATACTAAAGTCTTTTTCAAGAATATTATTACCCCAAAGCCTAACATTCCCATCTATATTTGTTTCCATAATAATTCCTATGGAATTCCATTTTTGAGCGCCTACAGTCATTCACTGGATGTCTTTTGCTTTCCCTATCTTTGATTGCTCTTTCATTTTCACTGCCCTGATGTGGTCCAAATGGCACTGGTGGTGACATTTGAATAACAGAGCATTTAGATTTGCTAACTCTTGTTCTAAGGAAGCCCAGGGCAAAGAACCTAAAACTTCTCACTCTTTCTTTCCCATATCCACTGGCCCTTTCTCTGTCTCTAGGCTCTCCTGACCCCTTGTCCTCGTTTGGGGCATAAAAACCACAAGGTGAAAACTGTACCTGGGGTTGGTATAAAACAGGATGATGACAAGCAGAGGGAGGCAGTGGCCAGTTGGAGAGTCATTAGGTAGCCCTGTAAATGTGTTGCGTCCACTGGGAACAAGGAGTCAAGATGCCTTCCTCCCTCTAGTAACACAGGTCATTAAATACCAGTTTCACATCTCCACTACGTTCAGTGCACCATTGGGATCTAATAGAGTCCCAGACTGGTCGCCAGACTCTTACTTCACATTTTCCAGCCCTCCCAGCTCATGCAGACAATTTAATACTTGCTTAGGAGTTAATCTGCCTCTTGTTGAACAGATATTTAATACCTAGCCCCAGAAGAGTCACTGAGATAAAGCCCCTGGACTTTATTATGAAAATTCTCCATGTTTGGGTATTTGTATCTCCTACAAATCATGCACACAAATGGATTGCTTTCTAGGCAGGAATGGTTATAGTCCTCAAATTGCTTCAGGTAATATACCATTGATACGTCAACTAAGAATTGTAAACTTGTGTTGTGTCATAGTCCACAGTCTTTATAAAGTATTGGCACAGGGCAGGTGTCACTGTCCTTCAGGCTAGGTGAGAATAATAATATATTACAAAATCATAAGGGACCAAACCATGACCTGTATCTTCCTCACCGACCCTGGGATGGGTGAATTTCACTTACAAAATAAGAGTGTCTCTGGCTTCAAATCCTTATGACTATCTTGTCATATTTTAATAAGGCCAAAATATTTTCCCATTACCCACAGTAGATATAAAAAAAAATCAGAGTGTATTTACATCTAATTTCCAAAGATATGTCCTTTATCCAGTATCACCCATGCAGAAGATTCAAAATTACAAAGAAAGAAGAGGTTTTGTGAATTTGCTCTTGAGTGAGGTGATGATTTTTTTGTCATTTTTTTGGCTTTACTTTTTTTTTTAAAGTGCAACTGCTTTGAGAAATTAGCCAGCATGATAGGCCCTCTAATCCAGAGACTTAATACTATTCCACCTAAAATATCAAGGGTTACTTCTAACCACATTATATTCTTTTGACTGCCAAGCAATTTTGACAAGTCTTATGTCTGAGGAGGAGCCTATATGATAATCCCAGCAGTATTCTGGGGATAAGATTTTTGTGGGTTTGTTGAGAAGGAAATACTTGTTGAGATGGCTTTCATCATGCCACTCAGCTTCAATGTCATTTTCCTTGTCTTGAAGAATTCCCTTGAAGCATTCCTGGGTGAGGTTCAAAACCCTAAGGGGTGTGCCCCCAAAAATGGCCGCATGGTAATAGAAATCTCCCTGGCCAAAAGGGATGTATGCCGCAGACTCAGGCCTCCTCTCATAAGTGAACTCAGTAGGATCTGCCTTATACCACCATGCCTGGAGTTGAGCTACTGACTCGCCTAGAGTCTCTACTCCAAAATCATCCTTGAAGATCTGATCCACGTCCATGCAAAAGAGGAAGTCAACTTCATATTGGATGTGATTTATAATGTGCTCCCCAATGATCTTCATGCGCATCATGCTTATGTCCTGCCACCTCTTCTCTCTGTTGATTTCAAATACTTTCAGTGTACGAAGAGGACCCAGCTGTATCCAAGGAATCTTAGAAGAGTCATCCACCATGATGTAAAATATGACTCTTTGACCAACCATGAAGTATTTCTCAGCAGATGTCATGAACTCCTCCAAATACCGATCAAGATATCTGTGGAAGTAGACCAGAAAAAAGCTATGTTATCCCCCAGATGATGATGATGATGATGATGAAAATAAGTTTTAGTGATGAGTTACACTGAGACATATAAAAATAATAGCTAGCATTTATATCATGCTATATACAAATATACTATTTTAATTAGTCTTCTTAATAACTTGTGAAATGGATGCTACTATTAAGCCCAATTTTGCACCTGAGGAAACCAAGGCAGACAGAAGTTAAATGACTTGCCCATGACACATAGCTAATAAGTGTCTGAAGCAGGATTTGAAGTCAGGTCTTTCTGACTTTAAGTCTAGTCCTATATATATCACTCTACCACCTACCTGTCATCCATACTATTTCATTTTCTTTAACAATTGATAGCATGGATGGACTTTAGATGGATGACCAATCTAGCTCCCATAACTATTTTTGCCTCCACGTTACAGCTTGTAACATGGCAAAGTGGAATGCAACCAGAAGGGTGACTCTGATAGGAAGTATCAGAGACAATGCTGTATGGAAATCAATTAAAGAAACTGAAAATTGATACCCTACTTTATTATTTTCAACTTATTATGTATTAATGATCAATCCATTATGTATTGGCTATCCTGCCCCTATTATGTGAGTTTGAGCTCCCTTAAGCTAGTAACTTCAGTTACCTACTGTGAAATTATAGAATTATTATTCCATTATCTAATTAACTGAGAATTGTATCTAATCAGAACCAATATTTGTGAAACAAATTCAGATTTGATTGTATTAGTAAAATCTGTAAGAATTTAACTTTCCTATTGCTATGGGCTAAAGTCCAACCACAAAAATTATAATCTGTGAGCTTTTGCTGACAATAAGTCAATCTGGTGATAGGATGTTGGACTTTCTGGGGATAGTGAGCCAATCTGGTAACAGGATGTTTTTATTTTATTTTTTATTTTTTTTTTAACCCTTAACTTCTGTGCATTGGCTCCTAGGTGGAAGAGTGGTAAGAGTGGGCAATGGGGTTCAAGTGACTTGCCCAGGGTCACACAGCTGGGAAGTGTCTGAGGCCGGATTTGAACCTAGGACCTCCCGGCTCTAGGCCTGACTCTCAATTCACTGAGCTACCCAGCTATCCCCCCCCCCCCCCCCCCCAGTAATAGGATGTTTTTAAACAACCAAGCCCTGTTATTGGTCTCTACATGGGGTCTTCCAGATTACATACATCTGGAAAATTTTAAGCATTCAAATTATAAAGGTAAGGTGAATTCCAGAGAATTCCCAGTTTCTGGTTTGACCTGAGAAGAGAGAAAAGCTTATTTTAAAAGCAGAAAGCAACTGAAAAGTAAAAGTTAATGTTCTTCTGTGAAGGTTACAAGTTAGGGTAAGAATTACTGAGGACAAAATTTAACAAGAACATAGCATTATAGGTGCTAATGTAGTATGTGCTAACCTAATGGGGGGAGGGGGAGAGGAGAGAGAGAGTTCAGATTATAAAAGATCAAATTAAAATGAGTATATAAGCTATAAATGTTAGAATAAAATACTGAAGTTCTGGGAGAACAAAATAGAATCTGCTAATTATTTCAGGACAAATAAACATCTGATAGGATGAAATTAGAAAGCTTACAATAGAAAATAGCTTTTTATCAGTTGGGCAAATCCCAGTTCTTTGATATTGCTATTAAATGATATGTTATGATAGGTTAGGTTAAGGGTGGGGAAAAGACTTAGCTTTTAAGTGACTTGAAAGGAATTAGAGAAAAAGTTATATCCTGAGCCCGACAGAGAATTATGGTCTCTTATCAGTTTTTTTCAGTAGTAGTGTAATCTCTGTCAACTCTATATGATGTCAAAATTGTGTTGTAATAAAAACAGATACTCTAAATAAAAAATTATTATATTACAAACCAAAAGACCCAATTCAAATCATTGCTGACCATTTAACAATAGGCCCAATTTAATTATAGATCAGAAAGGATAATAATATAATTTACTATCAGAGAATTAGTGAAATTGATATTAAGTCATTAAGGAAGGTTATTATCAAATGTTATAGTTTAAATTATATTTAATTGTTTTAAGTAGAACCAATTTGATATTCATAATTCCATTCCAGCATATTGTAGTACATCCTTACTTTTCAGATCTGAGCTAATTCATTAAAATGAAAGCTTAAGCTAACTGATAACAGTGAGTCCTGAAATTTGAAATCCTAGTAGTTAATAGCCCTTGTGAAAACTGAGATTTTTAAATGGTTAAATTAAGTGATGATATAGCTAGTGTTGACTTAGTTAAAATTTGTTCCAGAAATTAAATTGATGTGCTCTCTTGAGATGTGTGTGTTCTATCAGAAGTTACTGTAAATACTTAAAAAACATTTTGTGATCTCTTCTAAAAATCAATAATAATTTTATATTCCTACCATAATTTTTCTGGTATTTGGGAAATCCTTATATTAGGATTTCTATTAATTTAAAATCTTTGGAAAATTGATTTCTCTTTTGATGAGAGGCAAAGCTAAACTCTTAGCTGCTAAATCCTTCATTTGATATAATAATTTAATAACCTATAGTTTTGGAAGATATAAACTTTATAAAAGAGGAGACAGTGAGGAACTAAGATCTTTCATGGATAAAGGTGCTTACAAGTTTCTTTATAAATATAAGATTAATTTTTTTGGACTTTAGATGTAACTAGTATAAGATAAATGAATTTTCTACATTATGTATATCACACATTTAACAGTACCCAAGATGGAAGCTGCTTTTATACAATGCTATTAGACCACAAGCTGAAAAAGGAAACCAGTTAAAATATGAAGTATAGATGATAATAATAATAGTTTATTGTTAGGAGAGGGATAATAGAGATCTCTTAAGGTACCAATGTCTGTGATGTTCCTATGCCACAAATGGACTTTGGATGATGCCTTTGGCATTGCCAAGTAAACTTTCTGTGAATTAAGTTGACAGATGCTTTTCTAGCATAAAAGAGATTAACTTTAAAAAGGAGATGGATGACGTCTTCTCTAAAGTCATCCTGCATGTTGTGGTACTTTACAATGAGGAACTTAACTCTTAGCCAAAGGGAGGAGCCTTAAATTTTGCAGTTGTGCTGAGTGAGTTTTATTTGGGTTTATTTGACTATCACATATAAAAACTATGTGATTGTAACACAATCCTAATTGCCCAGAAAGCCTCAGAGAATAGTTAAACTCTTCAACATTTTTGTAAATATTTCCAACAAAGAGCTCATCCCAAAGGATAAGGAAACATATACTTTTACTTGGCCATTTGCCTTAACATCTACAATTTTTACTATTGCACTTTGTGGAAATAATTCTCCAGGCCCTTGTTGTAAGCCTTATAAGCCTTATTGTAACAAATAAAGAAAGTTAGAGTGTTGGGAGTTTTTGTTAGAATTTTTTTTATAGCCCTTATCTTCTGTCTTAGAATAGAAGCTACTTATTGGTTCAAAAGCAGAAGAGCTGTAAGGGGTAGGCAATGGGAGTGAAGTGACTTGCTATGGGGCAAAAAGCTAATAAGTGCCTTGGGTCATATTTGAACCCAGGTCCTCCAGTCTTGAGACCTGGCTCTCTATCCACTGAGTCACTTAGCTGCCCCCTTGTTAGAACTTTAAACAAGGCATTCAGACAGACAGTACTTTCTTCTTCTCATAATCGTAAAGTGCTTACCATAGTACCTGTCATGTGGTGAGCATTCTGTAAAAGTGTTACCCATTCTTATTAAGTAGCCACGGTTCTGAAATGAATGAACTTTTATGTAAACCAATGTAAAAATATCTACAACTGAATTAATGTCTCTCAAATTGTAAGAAGTTTTCTTTCATGTTTCATAATCTATGAGAGATTGTATTAAGGCAATTTTCCTTTTTACTTTACATTATGCATTGGACTGTCCAGTTTTCTAATATGCTATGTTAATTACTAAATATTTTTAAATGGTTAATAATGATAACTTGCTGTGCAGATACAAATTATACCCAACCTTTAAGTTCCTTAAACTTTCCGTTTGTTTGAGGTCATGAGATTTTATCAGTGCTACTGCTAAAGAAAAACACAACTAAAAAATTAAAGCATGTGGGGAACCTAATATTCAAAAAATGTTTTCTATAGGAAGCTCTTTGCCCATTGCTCCTGAAAATTATGTCAGTTATAACCAAAGTGCCTTGAAGGGACATCTCAAAACCTACCCAATAACAATAGGTCATCAGAGATTTTATGTTCTCTGTAGGTGTTAATATGTAATACAAACATTTGTAAGTTTCAGAGCTTTTTATGGAATTATACAAGTCCTGATAACATGTTGACAAAAAACTAGTCTTATGTTGTAATTAGTGAAATTTTCTTGTTTGAGGAAAAGTCTTTTGGGACTTTAATTTGTTGCTATTCTAAGCTTTGATTTCAGATGTAAATATCTGAGGAGTGTTATAGATAGATGGTGGTCTCTGGGAGAGTTGATGGAACAGTCTTGTGAAAGTGAAGGTAGGATCTTCTTGACTTAAGCTTCCTCATCTTACTAAATGAAATATTTGCCACCTAGGTATATCTGAGCCTTCCAGTGATCTCGTATGGCTCATGTTTAGCTTTTCTGTGTGACTGGCTGTTGCCTATGACCCATACATAAAATCAAACAGAACCAAGAAATAGTTTTGATACTGCCTTTTCCTCACATAGCAAATTCCTTTGATGTGAGGATGCTTCAGTTTTTTATTATAATAAACAGAAGAGATAAATCCCCATTTGTGATTGAATAATAAATGTTAGTATGGCAGTACTATAGTGAGGAATTTTAAGTTGTCATTTCAATTACAAATAATAGAGACCATCCAATGATTAACTTTACTAACAAGAGAGGAGATACTTTGCCTGATCTCCTGAGATACTATATAATGAGTCATATGTTTTACAATAGATAGGGTTTTTAACTTTGTGAGAGAGATATTTCAACATCCTTTCATTATGTTAATATCCTAAAAGGGGAATGAATTAAAATTAGATTTAGATAAAAAGTGAATGAAGATAAATATAACATTTTTTTAAATTAAAAGGGGCATAGAATTTCAGGAGTAACAAGAGAAGTATTTACACAGCACAGGCTGTTCATTTCATATCTCAGGTCCTCATGCATTTGTTTTTAAGACCCACAGAGATATTCATAGATAGTACAAGGTCTGGATAAAAAAGACACATATAGGATTTAAAATTCCCTGAAGTTTCAATGGTGTTCATTTCTAATTTGATGTTCTAAAGTTCACCACCTCAACTACTTACTAAATTGCACTAAGATTTATTTTACAAAAGGTTTTATCAAGAACACCAGGAACCTCTGCAAATAAACTTAAACCAGACAAGCAGCCTTTCTAAGAAGATCCACCTTCAGAGCTACCACAAACTGAAACTTACTCCAGAACGGAATAAGAGAAGTTGTTTCCAAGAACCACAGGAATACCGGAGATATCTGAAACTCAACAGGAGAATAAAAAATATTGGGACAGGACTTCTAAGCTCCAAAGGCATGTGAGCACTGTAATTCTTGGAATACATGTAAATTCTTCCTTTCCTATGTGCCACTGTCTTTGTAAGGAGAATTTTGTCAATGCACCAGCCTTAGTGCAAGGCTTTAGTCTGTAAAACAGGTTGCTTACCAAATAAGTCAACAGCACTACTAATAATGAAACTTCTCATGGCTGACCTTGTAGAAAATGTAATCACTGCTTTCTATTGCTCCATTGCTAACTGAATTCCAATGGATACTGATCATTCCTAATTATACTAATTTGGTTCATAGATAGTGATTCATTAAAGATATATCCCCAAACAATCAAAGGGGAAAACATGAAAGTGAAATTGATATCCCATTTTATTTTATATTATTTTCAATCTATTATGAATCAGCGATTAATCCACTATGTATTCCTTGTCCTCCCCATTATGTGAATTTTAAATCCCTTATGTCTGTAACTTCAGTTGCCTATTGTTAAATTATATAATTGGTATTCTATGATTTAATTATTGATTGAGACTTGTATCTAATCAGAATCAATATTTATAAATCAAATCCAGATGTGATTATATCTATCCTAATTAGTAAAATCTATAAGTTTAATTTCCATATTCCTATGTGGCTAAAGTCCTACCATAAAAATTCATTAAAAAAAACCCTTACCTTCTGTCTTAGAATTAATACTAATGTTTTACTTCTAAGGCAGGAGAGTGTAAAGGCTAGGCAATGGGGATTAAGTGACTTGTCCAAGGTCCTGCAGCTAAGAAGTATCTGAGACCAGATTTGAGCCTGCGACTGCCCATCTCCAGGCCTGACTCTCAATCCACTGAGTCACCTAGCAGTCCCACTTAAAAATTCTAATCTGTGACCTTTTTTTGACTATGGTGGGGAGATGTCAATCTGTCAGATGCATCCTAGACTACTAAGGAGTCTTGGATCCAATTTATTGATATTTGCTAGTCATAATAATGAACTGATCATGCTTCGAATTGTGTGTCTCAGTTTCTCTTTATCACACTTGGCCTAGAGAAGACAAAACTTAGGCAGGTTTCAGTTATCAAGATGAAACTCAATAAGAAAAAACTTCTGAATAATTAGACTTCTATCAAAGGGGAAGAGGTAGGTACCTCAGGGGTAGTGAATTCTATACAGGTTTTCAAGGGTTAGCTGAATGGTCACTTTGAGGGGATGCTGCAAAAGTGATGCTTAGGTGGGAAGTTGGACTAGATGACTTCTGAGGTACTTTCCAATCTGAAATGTTAATACATTGATATATTATCTTGACCTTACTGGTACCATATCCCAAATAACTTAAAAAACCATTTTATATTTCAAATAGTTATTCTCATTTATTTCAGAATTTTTCCACAGCCTTCATCATCCTAATAGAAGCGATAGACAGAAATGTCTCATGTCCAAGTGTGGGTCTCAGTAAAAACTAAACCAGTATAACAGGAAAGCTATGGTTTAATGTGAATATCAGCTCAGAAACCCATAATCCTTCTCATAGTCATCCTGTCTTTCATATTTGGTCTGAATATTGGGAAGTTATTCTTAGATAAAAAAAAAGTTTACTAAAAGCTTTATTTTCTGCATTTATATACACCAGTTTTGTTCCTTTAGCCATGGGACTGTAGGCAGATCAAACAGGATTTAAGAAGGGAGGGACCTTGGAGGTCATGAAAGATTAGCTAGCCTTGCTCACTTTACAGAAGAACCTGAGAAATAAGAAGGTGACTTGCCTGAGAACACACAATTTATGAGGGACAGAAGTGGAATTATAACTAGAAGAAAGAATATAGTATTTTAAGACAAGCCATATTGGTGCAAGTCCCAGCTCTACTATCTCTCTCTACCTGAATTTCCTTATTTGCAAAATAAGGGAAAGGGAAGCAAGGTAGGGCATTAGCTAGAGCCAGGAGGACTTATCTTCAGGAGTTCAAATCTAACCCCAAACACTTCCTAGCAGTATGACCCTAGGGAAGATATTTAATCCTATTAGCCTTCATTTCCTAAACTGAAAATGAGTTGGAGAAGGAAATGGCAAATCATTCCAGTACCTTTGCCAAGAAAACTCCAAATTGGGTCATGAAGAGTTGGATGCTACCGGAAAAAAATGAACAACAACGAAATGAGAGAGAAAGAATTCTATGGTCTTTAGAAGCTTTAGATTAGCATAGTGCCTGGCACATAGTAGGTGCTTAATAAATGTTACTGATTGACTGATGATCCTTCCAGATTTAAATCTATGATCCCGTGATTTATTTCTCTATAAGCTTCAGTTTCCTCATCATGAAAGTAGAAAGAATAAATTGACAGACTACCTTACAAGATTATAATAAGTAACTTGGATAAAACCAAACAAACCTTCAAGGGGTTATAGAAGTAACTTGGGGAAAAAACCCCAACCTTCAAGGAGTTATAGAATTGGGAGATAAAATCTAGAAATAAACTAGCTGTGAGAGTCTTATTTTAAGGATATAAGTACAATTATTTCTAGAACTGTGATTAAATCAGCTCTGCCATTGTTCCCAAATGGGGTGTGTCAATCTTTTCTCCAAGGGACCTCATTCACCATTGCTTTAACTTTCTAATCAAAGAGCCCCTTCCCTAACCTCCACTCCCAGGGAGCATGGTTTCCCTGTTAAGATATTTATTCTTCCTTCTGGGGTGGGTGAGGTTGAGAGAACAGAAGAGAGTGTCTTTGTTTTTATATCTATACTTACATTCCATGTAGACCAGGGCTTAATAAATGCTTTCCAGCAAATATGATTTGAATAATAATATATGTACAACCCAATGAAATTGTTTGTCACCTCCAAGAAGGGGGAGGGAAGAAGGGAAAGAGACAACAAGAATCATATAACCATGGGAAAAAATTGAAAAAATAAAATTTTGAAAAAATAAATAAAATAAATGCTTTCCATCATCTAGTCATTCACTCACTACTGACCACCAGAGGGCAACAGGATACCAGACTGTTAGTCCAATTACCTGAGTCCCTTTCTGTACAGATCCACTTGGACTTCCCATCCCAACTGTTCTTGTTCTGCAATGCATGAGAGGTCAGTACTTAAGGAATATGATATGTTTATCTCTTTCCACCTGGGGCAGCTCTTAAGACTTAAACAAAGGCCTAGATGGCATTCTATGATGCAAAGCTAGAAGGGAAAATTAATTTGTTGTTGTACAGCTATTTTTCAATTTTGTTTGACCCCTCATGGGTTTTCTTGGCAAAGATACTAGAGTGGCTTGCTATTCCTTTCTTCAGCTCACTTTGTAGATGTGGACACTGAGGCAAATAGTACTAAGAGAACTTGCCCAGGGTCACAGAACTAGTAAATGTTTGAGGTCAGACTTGAACTTGGGAGGATGAGTATTCCTTACTCCATATCTGACACTATGTCTCTTATGCCACCTGGCTGCTCCATGGCATACTATGGTCCAGACTGTGGGCTCTCAAAAAGATTTCTGTGGGCTACAACACTGGATGACAGTGAGATGAAATTTCACAGAGTTAAGTGTAAAATCTTACACATGAATGAAAAACAAAAAATCCATTTCATAAGTATTATCTGAGAAAAGAGTAACTGATTACCTGAAAATGATATATGGCTTAAGAGATGAATATAAGATGTCAGAGAGAAAGGACCAAAGGAACTAGATCTTTCATACATTAGCCTCAAAAAAAAGACAATTTTTAAAATAAGTAAATTAATAAACAAGCATACTAAGAAGCCTATCAAGATCATGATAGTATAATAATATTCCACTGCATTTATATAACACCATTTGTTGGTAATGTCCTAATCAATAGGCATTCAATTTGTTCCTTTTTTTCCCTTTAAAACTCTTACCTTTTGTCTTAGAATTGACACTACGTATTGGTTCTAAGACTTAGGGTAAGGATCAGGCAATTGGGGTTAAGTGACTTGCCCAGAGTCACACAGCCAGAAGTACTTGAGGCCATATTTGAACCCAGTTGCTCCCATCTCTAGGCCACTTAGCTGCCCCATTCACTCTGTTTCAAATTCTTTATTATCATAAACACACACACACACACACAGAGTTGATTTTTCAAGGACAAAAAATGATAAACACAAAAACTGACAAAGAAATGAGGGTGTGAACCCAAATGTATTTGTCTCTAGCAAAATTCAATAGATAAGCAAATAGATGTTAAGAAGTTTACAAAAAGACATAGCTATTCCAGTGAAGCACCTGAACTAACAAACAATTTCCCAGGTAGAAAAAAAGATAGGTATTTAAACAAGTATGATGAAAGGCAATGTGAGAACTATAAGTACAGTATTAACTAAACCACTAAAAGTTTCAGGAAAAAAAAAAGTTGAGTCAGGAGGAGAATTAACTAATTCCAAAATTATATTCTTCTGTCTTTGAGAAAAAAAGTCCAAGAAAATGAATAATAAATATGAAAAATTTGGGGAAATGAAAATGATGGTAGAATTTTGTGAATGGGGGAAGTGGGAAATAAGTAAACAAGGAAGCTAAGATATAGAATGGCCACAATCAGATAAATGGAAAGACTAATACAGTATAACTAAATGTTGTGAAATAATGACCATGCTTGGCCTTGGAAAAGAGATAGGAAAATATACCTCCCTCTCTCCTTTTTTAAAGATAAGGGAATTATATGTGTGTGTGTCAGGTTGAATATGCTATTAGACACAGTCAATGGGCTACTTAGTTTTGCTGAAATGCTGTTTTAAAAAAATCTGTTTAGCAACTACACCAATGTAACTATCAATAATATGTAAATAAGTCTTGATTAATGACACATGTTAAAACCAGTGGAAATACGAGTTGGATATGGGGGGAAGGGTAAAAGGGGGTGAAGGGGAAAGTAAGAACATGAATCATGTAACCATGGAAAATTTCCCTAAAGACAAATAAATAAATAAATGGTCTTTGTTTAGGGGACAGAAGGGTAGCTCAGTGGATTGAGAGCCAGGCCTAGAGATAGGAGGTCCTAGGTACAAATCTGGCCTCAGACACTTCCCAGCTGTGTGACCCTGGGCAAGTCACTTGACCCCCATTGCCTACCCTTACCACTCTTCTGCCTTGGAGCCAATACACAGTATTGATGCCAAGACAGAAGGTAAGGGTTTAAAAAAAAAAATCTTTGTTTAAAAAAAGGCTCATTGGTAGGGAAGCACGGAACATCTATTCAAAAACTAATATTAATAAAATTAACATTTTACTAATAAAATTAACTTTACATTAGTAAAACTTAAAGACATCAATGAAAATTTTCAGTTGATTATAATCTTAATTATTGCTTCTTGGTAAATGACCTCTTTACATTTTCTTGAGGCTTCTGTGTGTGTGTTAGATCTTGGCTTCTTCCTAGAGAATATCTTGTCAGTTCTCTCTGTTTTTATTTCACCAGTTATTTTTCACCAATTCTGGAGAAAGGGATTTGATGATTTCCTGAAATAGATCATTCAGAGATCTTTTGTTTTTCTAAGTTTTGTAGGAGGTAAGGTAATCCTGAAATTGCTATATCATTACAGAACTACTGCTAGAACAAGCAGAACTCCCCCTACTCATTGGGGGCCACAGGAACAATCACAGGACTCACCACTGACCACTATCATCCAAGAGACAGGGAGGGGTTGAGCCTTTATGGATCACCTCCTTATTGGCTATTCACCAATTAAAGCTATCTTGGGATGTCCAAGGGAGGGGCTGGATAATAAGTTCCCAAATTGTATTTAGGGATCTTTGATTACTGAGCTCTGTTTTGGACATATTGAGTTTAAAATGTCTCCAGGATATTCAGTTTGGGTGGTCTGAAAAGCAGTTGGAAATGTGAGACTGGGAGTCAGCAGAGAGATTGGGGCAGAAAAGGTAGATTTCAGAATCATCAGCATAGAGATGGTAATTACATCCATGGGAGCAGAGGAAGTCACCAAGTGAAGCAGTGCAGAGGGAGAAGAGAAATAAGCCCAGGAGAGAACCTTGTGAGACACCTACATTTAGAGGGTCTGATCTGGAAGAGAAGGAGACAAGGAAGGAGTGGTGATGGGTGATAGTGGAATCCATCCCAATGAATGAGGTCACCAAGAGGAAAGTATACAAAGAGGAGTGAGAGCAGGATGGAAGCCTAGGATACATCCATACATCAGGGTTAGGGAATGGATGAGAGGAGATGAAGCTGAAGTGATTTTACATGGGGAATTGGTGAGGTTCGGAGCCCAAGAGGGATGCCTCAATTTTCCCACCTAAGTAGAAAGTAAGGTCTCCTGCTGAGAAAGAGCAGTCAAGAGAGAGATGGATGTGAGAAACTCGATAGAGTTCATGGGCAAAGAGTAAAATAGTTGCCACAGAGCAGTGATGACCCAATAAGTATGGATGATATAAGTCTGACATGGAACTAGTCAGCACTGTGGTGGGATTGCCTTAGAAAGCAATCAACAGACTCATACCAGCAGGGGCGGAAAAGGAAGATGGTATTTGAAGCCCAGGGTGATAAAGTGAGATAATGGATAACAAGACAAAGGGAGAAAGGATTAAAGAGTAAGGGGGCAATGTAATGTTAATCTGGTTCACTAAAGAACTGAGACTTTGAAATGAGGAAAGAAAGGCCAGATCTCTGGTTATGCGGGAAACCATGAAGGGGTGGAATGACCAAAGGTTTTGGTGGGTTAGAGAATGAAAGCCCCAGGAGTGAAGCAAGAAGGCTAGAAGAACAGAATGTCAAAGAATTACAGTTATATGGATTGTGGAGCGTGTTAGTAATGGTTCTAATAAGCTTAAATTAATACCAGAAATAAGAAGTAAGAGAAGGGGTACATTCTTTTCTAACAAAATGATTAATTGTTATTATTACAAGATACAGAGTTGCTAAATTCACCTGATAAAAACAAGACTACTCGCAGAAAGGGCATTTCAGAAAGCTCTAAATAGATCCAGAATTAAGAGAGAGTTTAAAATTTTCCACTCTATCATCAAATCATGATAAAGATAGATGAATTAAAACCAGAAAGCAAGAGAAGAGATAAAGGACATTTATGTTTTACAAGAGACTATGCAAAAGAGAGTATATCAATATTAAGTACACATACACCTAATTATTCTATAGCAAAATGAATAAAGGAAGAATTCGTAGTTTTGTTAAAAAGTGAAATTAAAAGAATAAAGATTTAAGCATTGTTAAAAATTAAGGGTAGCTCAGTGGAGTGAGAGTCAGGTCTAGAGACAGAAGGTCCTAGGTTCAAACTCGGCCTCAGCCACTTCCCAGCTGTGTGACCCTGGGCAAGTCACTTGACCCCCATTGCCCACCCTTACCAATCTTCCACCTATGAGACAATACACCCAAGTACAAGGGTTAAAAAAAAAAATTAAGAAAAAAATCACAGAACTGACCAGATTAAACAAACTACACTTCATAGATGTCTAGAGGGAACTTAATGGGACAATTAAAGAACATACTTTATTTTCTATTGTTCACATAACTTACACAAAAATTTATCTTGTGCTGTGCCACAATGAAGACATAGGCAAATATAGAAAAACAGTCTGTGTACTTCATTTATAGACTATAATGCAAGAAACCAAAAACCCTCCCCATAATAAATATATTTTGCAATAAATGCAATAAATAAAAGTTATAGTCCCCATAGGCATTTTAAAAATCATCTACTATATAATGATTGGGCGAAAGGACATTATTGTACAAAATGATAGATTAAATCAAAGAGAATTACAATATGGATAAATTCATATAAACAAGAAGAAAATTAAAAACTACCTGATCCTTAGATTCTGATAAAGCCTTTGATAAAATACAGCAGTCATTTATGCTGTAAACACTTGAAAAATAAGAAATGAGAAGGATGTTTGTAAACCACTAAAAGCTTTAAGTTGTTAAAGCTCATAGCCAAACTAAGACTTGCAACACCTTGTATTTGAAACTAAAAGCTAATATTACATACAATGAAGGAAATGAGTAGCCATTATGGAGAAATGTAAATATATAAATATATAAGTACAAATTTTCTAATCGAAGGATTGCCTTAGAACTTGGCAGCTTCCCTTTCCATGGAGATAGAAAAAGGCTGGATGATCATTTGCTGGTGATATCAGAGAAGAGATTCTGATTCAAATACAAGTCGGACAAGAAGTCCTGAAAGGTCCCAACCAAATGAAAATATTCTCTCTCTATGAACTTGTACCCCATTTTAAACTACAGATCAAAAACAAATATCACTGAAAGCACCTTTGTAATACGGAACAAGAAAGCTAAAAGAGGCAATAGAAACCAGCTAGTTTGACCTCTTCATTTCCCTTTTTATTTTTAATTTAATGAGCACCAATAAAAGAGAACAGTTCTATATTCAAAATAACATAGAGGATTATATACAAATGCACAAATAGTTATATTATGTATAACTTTTTTTTCCCATTGAGCCAATAATCTACCATTTAAGGGAAATACCAAGTGCCAAAACTTAAGAGGAGTAAGGTTGAAGAACAGGTGGGATGTCTTTGCCAGGGAAGATTGAGAGAATGACCTTGCAAATGTGATGGTAGGTTCCTTTTGACTCAGTTTCCCCATTGGGTTATTTCTTTCTGAACATGAAATTTCTTCTACCTGGTTAATTCTGAGTTTAGCTGAGATACTCAGTGAATAATATAGAACTTTGCTGTATTTGTATTCTGAAATAAAGAGTAGCCATGACTTACCCTTGTACTTGGGTGTATTGTCTCATAGGTGGAAGATTGGTAAGGGTGGGCAATGGGGGTCAAGTGACTTGCCCAGGGTCACACAGCTGGGAAGTGGCTGAGGCCGGGTTTGAACCTAGGACCTCCTGTCTCTAGGCCTGACTCTCACTCCACTGAGCTACCCAGCTGCCCTAGCCATGACTTTTACTTGGAATCAAACAAAGTTAAGGATTCTTATTTCAGGTCAATCTGTGCTCTTGAAGAGATAGTCTTGAAATTGTTATAACTATGTCCCTTTTTCTTCCTTTCATAGCAAAGTTATCTAATGAGGGCAGGTAAACTATTTATATGTATCCTGTTATAATACTAAACATCTCAGAGATACTATAACAGGATGCAAATATAAAAGATATTACTTTTCTTCTACTCCAAAGTTGTAACCAATAATAATTATATATTCACATATAAAATTTGGTCCTTAAAAGTTTCTCGTTCTTTCTAGGTGTTTTAGGGATAATGTATTCTCAAAGAAGGGATAAAGGATAAAGGATAAAGATGTGATATGGCAAAAATGTAAAAGTTTTACATTTTAATAAAGTAGCAGATCACCCTGAGAAAAAGCAACAAGATTCGATTTTTCTCTAAGAAGTAATAAAAAGGGGGCAGTAAGTTGGCTCAATAGATTGAGAGCCAAGTCCAGAGATGGAAGGTCCTGGGTTCAAATCCGACCTCAGATACTTCCTAGATGTATGACTCTGGATAAGTCACTTAGCTCCCATTGCCTAGCCCTTACCACTCTTCTGCCTTAGAATTCAATATGTAGTATTGAATTCTAAGGCAGAAGGTAAGGGTTATTTATAAAAAAAGGACTAAGATAAATACATATATATATGATTGGCTTTCAAATATTCCTACTAAGAACAATGACTAAAGGACAAGTATGAGGCTATCTCTATAAGGTTTGAACTGAGTTTCACTACATGAAAATCAAATAAAAGGATCGTCCTTCCACAAATGCCCTGTGGAATGAGGTCTATTCTAGAATTCCCAAGAGAAATTCTTTCCAAATATTAAACAACTACATGGGAGAGACAAGAACCAACATGAAATAAACTGATTAAATGTAGTTTAATCTCTAATCTAGGAGTTAGTTTATCTACAGAGGCTGTTAAAATTTGTTCAACTTTTATGACATTGAAGGAAGCATGGAATTGTGAATTTGCCTTTTTTTTTTTTTTAAATGTTCTGTGATACTTGTGGCAATATGTGTTCTTCCAGTGTCTGAGAAATCTCCTTGTACTGTGTAGTGCACTTGTTTCCTGGTGCAAACCTAAGACCCCTGACTCAGAGTCCTGATGCTTGCCCAGTTTGATCCTTCTGACAATGGGTTGCCACCAGTGTGGTCCCTATAACTCTCTAAAGGAATTTTCTTAAGCTTCTGATAAAATGAGCAGTGAAGGAGATGCCTCCACTGACTCATTATTTTAAATCTTAACCTAGCTATTTGCTTTTATAATTGTGTTTACTCTAACACAGGAATGAGCTTAACACCCAAAAGGAGAGAAACTGTAGGAAAACTTTATGGTATTGTTTAAACCTAGTCCTGTGTGACAAGAAACCAGATATGTATTGCTTAGAGAACAGAGCAGTTTAATGTTTAACTTACGACCCTGATTCATTCCAACCTCAGAAAACTTCAGGGGCCCAAAAATTGATGTTTGGAAGTTCCACTTAAGTTCTGGTTTCCTAAGAAGTAGATTTCAATTAAACTATGTAAAACTTAATTGATGTGTCTTATTTGGAAAGCTTCTTATGTATTAACCAATCAGCTACTGGTTCTTCGCTCTTTTGTTTGAATTCTATATAATGTGCAACTTTTAAAAGTTATGGGGAAGTAAGTCACCTATTTCAAATCTCCCTTCTGGCTGGATAACCTAATAACTTTCTTCCTAAATTATTTCAGATTAGGAATTTTTTGTTTTCATCTAACAAGAAATTCAACATGTCAGGCAAACTTCACTTATTAAAATTGTCCTGTTTGTCTGTTTCCCTCTGAACTTTTATTTCACTTTTGTACATCAACAAAATCTTCACTGTCTCTTTTTTTTTTTTTTTTGGACAACATGATGGCCAGCTCCTCTTTCCCCATCAAATCCTACCTCCCCAATTGAAAACCAAAGACGGACTCAAACATTATAATAAATAACCATAGTGGAGCAAAACCAAACAAACATAAAACCCAGGCATTTTCCTCAACCAAGAAAGAACATCTAATTTTGTGCCTCGAGTCCATCATTCCTGTGTCAGGAGGTAAGTGTAACATGTTTCATCACTAGTTGGCAAATCAGCCTCTAGAGTGGTGCCAACCCCTTCCTTTTTCCAGGTAGAAACTGAGACCCAAAGAAAGGAGGTGTGTTGCCCAAGGTCATACAGCAAAGTTGTGGCAGAAATTTGATTAGAATTATGAACTTACATGAATTAATGCAAAGTGAAATGAGCAGAAGCAGAACGTTGTACACAGTCATAGCAATATTGTTTGATGAACAACTGGGAATGACCTAGTTATTCTTAGCAATACAGTGATCTAAGACAGTTCTGGAAACTCATGATGAAAAATGCCATCTGCCTCCAGAGAAAGAACTGATGGAGTCTGAATACAGACCAAAACATACTATATTTCACTTTCTTCTTTTTTGTTCTAGATCTCTTCCACAAAATGACTAATATGGAAAAACATTTTCCACGGCTGTATATATAAAAATCTATATTAGATTATTTACTATCACAGGAAGAGGGAAGGGGAGGGAGAAAGGGAATTTGGAACTCAAAAATTCTTTAAAATAAATGTTAATTGTTTTTAGATATAATTGGATATATTGGATAATTTAGATATAATTAGATAAAAAAATTTTTTTTAAAAAGGGGACCACCAATGCATACATAAGGATATCTATACAGCTTCCTTATTGACTTAAGTTTCCAAAAAAAATTTTTAAAAAGGACCATGGCCTCTCTATACCAGGCTGATGCATGTAGGATACCAAATCAATTAGCCAACAAACATTTTGATTGATAAAAGTCACATCCCCATCAAAAGTAGAAATACAAATTTATACAATTTGAATTCCTGGAAGAGTATTAGAGACCTAGAACAAACCTGCTCTTCATCGCCTATGGAAACTTCTCTGAACTTCAGTTTCCTCATCTATAAAACAGGATGATTGGACTAAATGTTTTCTGAAGTTCACTTAGCTTTTATTCCTACAATCTCATGCTCTCATGTCCCTTTATAGTTCTAAGTTCTATTATTGAGGCTAAAGTCTACTCTTTACTTGCTACATGAGTATAAGGAAGGCATTCCATTCCTCCAGGCCTCCATTTACTCATCTGAAGAACCAGGACCAGATACACTCCTATTTATAAAAGAGACCATGTGGAGACCTTAAGATTCCTTGCAGGAATCTGACAATATGAACTTCCAACAAAAACATGGATGAGTACACACAGAAAAAGCCAAAGTGCTGTGTTCAGTAAATATAGGAAAATAGCTCTACCTAGCTTCCCTTCCATCTCTAGAGATTTATGACTCCATTTGCAAGTGATGCAAAAAATGTGCCCCACCCTGACAATGTCAACACCCACAGACCCAGGGGACTAAGAAAGACATACACAGAACCTCTCACCTCTGATTAGGTGCCATGTCCCATTACCTACTGTTTCCTCCTCCAGCTGCCATTTATGGAGGAGTCAGTAGCACTGCAGCTGAATACCACAAGATGAAACTGCTGTAGGGCAAGCTTCCCTAATTCATGCCAAAGGGGAATGTGGGCTAGCTTGCAAACCAAGCCATAGAAAACCTTCTGGGGAGAGACAAATAGCTTGCAGGGACACTTCACTGCTTATCATCAGAGGATTAAGGTTATTTCACTTTAGAAATCAATGAGTCCTGGGCAGCTGGGTAGCTCAGTGGAGTGAGAGTCAGGCCTAGAGATGGGAGGTCCTAGGTTCAAAGCCGGCCTCAGCCACTTCCCAGCTGTGTGACCCTGGGCAAGTCACTTGACCCCCATTGCCCACCCTTACCAATCTTCTACCTATGAGACAATACACCGAAGTACAAGGGTTTAAAAAAAAAAAAAAAAAGAAATCAATGAGTCCAACATCCATATTTTTACAGAGGAGGAGACCAACAGTGAAGGAAGTAGAATGATCTGCCCCCAAATAGCACAGGTAGTAAATGGTCGAGCTTTTACAGTAGTTTCCCAATTGCTCTCTTTCTCTAGTATCTCTTTTCTAATCCATGCTTCAGATGATTGCCCTATTGATATTCCTAAAACCAGGGTCTCACTATATTATTTTCATGCTCAAGAACTTCCAGGGGCTCCCTAGTATGCCTAGGATAAAATATGAACTCTAGCTTGACATTTATCATTCTCTAAGACTTGACACCGGCTGAACTTTCCAGACTTATTACACATTATTCCCCTGGACTCTCTGTGTGTTCTAGTAAAATTGGCTTATTTGCTGTTTGTTGGACACAACATTTTGACTCCTATTTCTGCTTCTGCATGGGCTGCCCTCCTCTCCATCCCTGGAATGTACAATTTGCTCATAGTCTTGCTTGTAAAATCCCTAGTTTTTCCTTCAAAGCTTGGTTTAACTCTCACATAGTACATGGGACCCATCATGAATTCCTTTGCCCCCATGGCCATGCCCTCACCCACCTCAAATTAATTTGTGTATATATATAATCTGCATTTACTTTTCTATGATCATGCCATTCTTCTACCCTCAATTCAATGAAAGCTCCTTAAAGATAGAGATTACTTAATTTTTGTCTTTGTATACCAGCACTTAGAAATCCCTGGCACTTTTTTGGTTCTTACTCAGTGGTTTCAGTTATGTCCAACTCTTCATGATCTCCTCTGAGGTTTTCTGGGCAAGATACTGGAGTGGTTTCCCATTTCCTTCTTCAGCTCATTTTACATATGAGGAAACTGAGGTCAACAGGTTTAAGTGACTTGCCCAGGATCACACAGCTAGGAAGTGTCTGAGGCTAGATTTGAATTTCATAACTCCAGGACTGTCCCTATCCCATAGTAAACACTAAATAATGCTTGCTGGGATGAATGAACAAAGCTGGGATCCAAACCAGGGACCTGACTCCAAATCTAAATTCAGCTACACCATGGTTTTCTCCATTGTTTAAGTCCTAGGGGACTCAAGGTTCCAAGAGATGATGACATGGCTCAATGTCCCAAATCACCATGGGATCAGACCTTTGCAAATTAAGAACCTCAGCACAATAGTTAGGTTGAAAAATATTTACAAGGCATCATGCAGGGGTACTCCTCCCAACATTATTAATAGGTTGGGGGGAAAATGGCGTTGTGGAAAACAATGTGACAGGGAACAATGAGTTCCATAGGAACAATGGCAACCTTACGTAGTGGAAAGAACACTGGACTCAGAAAGGGGTCTGAATCCCAGATTATCTACTGATAGACTATGTGAGTCTAACAAAGTCATTCTGCACTCTTAAAGCTTCAGTTTCTTCATCAATAAAATGAAAATGATGATACTCAAAATTCTTCCCTCACAGGACTGTGAAGGAATTAATCTGTAAAACTTATAGACCCACAGAAATGAATTATTGCTATTATTAAAGATGGGATACTAAGCTGACTGACGCTCATGATCAAACACCCAACTTCTGTCTCTAGCAATCAATTAGCTGAATGATGAAGGATTTCATCAGGTTATGTTGAGGTTTGGTAATATGGTAAAAATGATTTTGACTGATGGTGTAGGTGTGGGAGAGCACGGCTTGCCTTTATGTTGTGAATGTGAGTGTGTGTTTGTTTAGGCATGTAGTAGACAGAGGTATCAAATCTTGGGAGGTATAAGTTAATTGGAAGGCAGTGTTTGAGGGATGGGAGGGTCAATGGACTTCTGGGTCAGAACTTTTTAACACTCACCCAAAATGAATGGATCCAAGTCTCCTCTGAAAGATGTACAGAAGAGCCAAAGGAAAATGGGGTACAACACAAGAATATTAAATTTTGAGTCAAGGAATCTGAGTTCAAAATATCTGTGTGACTCTGGGCAAGTAATTTTCATCTCTGGACCTCAGTTTCCTTGTATATAAAATAAAAGAATTAGACTAGGTCATCTCTAAGGACTCTTCTAGATTCAAATTCCAAGATCCTAAGTTGAGAAATACAAACAGTTCATTCCTATTGACCTCAAAAAAGGAGAGGAGAAAAAAAATTCAAAGAACAAATTCTGTAGTCAGAGAGACAGTGTCCTCTGGGGGCTTAATAAAAATCAAGCACTTCCAGAAATATCGTTGATGATCTTAAAGGAATAACAACAGTTCGTGTTTATAGAGAGTCTTACCAACAAGTTTCTTTATAACAGCTTTTTGAGGTAGTGAGTACAAATATTACTCCTTTTTTTTTTTTTTTGCAGAGGCAGAAACTAAGGCTCAGATAAAAGGGTCATAGCTTTGGATCATGGTCCCAGAGGCAAAATTTAAACTCAAACCTTAACTCCAACTCCAGTGTTCTCCTCACTATACCACAACTACCTGCCTTTAATCATTTCTTCTAAGTTCAACTGTGTTTACTCCCTGAAGATTTCTTAAGATGTGATTCAGATACTACACTTGTTGGGCATGACTTATGTGGTAAAGGACTCAGTAAAATCTACTATTTTTAAGAATCTAAGTATGTTTCTAATCTGAAAGCACAGAACAAAGCAAAATGAAAGGCTCTGTAAATAAATAGGAAGAACTGTATTGTCATCTAACTCATATGACCAAAAGTCAAGTGGAACCATTGATCCACCACTGGATTTCAAAAGACAAAGTATAATTAGGACATGATGTTTGGAAGCAATTTTTAAAAGATTATGCTTTTTTTTTTCTAATAAGCAAAAATCCATCTTCTCTCTTTTCCACCTCACCATCCCCTCTACTCAATTGGTAACAAAAAAAAAAAAAAAGACTTCTAATACAAATATGTAGGGACATCTAAACAAAACAAATTTCTGCACTGGCTATATCCCAAGCCAGAGAGATATGTATATATAACATGTACATACATCTATGCATATATATAGTGTGTATGTATTTACGCCATTCTGAATTCCCAGTCCTTAAGATCTCTTAGCACGAATCTCCCCTAATTCCCACTTCTCAACTTTCCCTGTTGAACAAAATGTATTTCTGGACCCAGATGTGTGTGTGTGTGTGTGTGTGTGTGTGTGTGTGTGTGTGTGTGTGTCTGTCTGTCTGTCTGTCTGTCTGTCTGTCTGTGTATTCTTCCCACCTTTGACCAGTTCACATGAGAGTGAGGTTCAAGTGTAAGCTGCTCATCCCATTCTCTACTCTCTCTTAAATAGATGTCTAATCATGCAGTCTGATCATGTGAGCTAATTTTCCCCTAACCTTTCTTTCTCTTCTCCCTTCAGGACATTATTCTCCTCTCTTACCATTCTTTCTTAAGATCATCAAGATATAACAGAACTACTTAGGGGCAGTTGGGTGGCTCAGTGGATTGAGAATCAGGCCTAGAGATGGAAGGTCTTGGGTTCAAATGTGGCCTCAGACACTTCCCAGCTGTGTGACCCTGGGCAAGTCACTTGATCTCCATTGCCTAGCCCTTACTGCTCTTCTGCCTTAGAACCAATACACAGTATTGACTCCAAAAAAAAGAAAAAGAACTACTCTCAGATTTTATCTAATTAGATTCTCTCCATGACCCCAGATAATGACAGGGTTCAATGATGACATATATATCACCTCCCCATATTTGGATATAAGCAGTTTATCTTTGTTTAGTTCTTTATGATTATTTATTCTTGCTTACCATTTTGTTTCTCTTAATTCCTGTGTTTGTACTTCAAAGTTTCTAAGCAACTCTGGTCTTTTAATTGGGAATGCTTCGAAGCATTTGATTATTTCATTAAAAATCCATTTTCTCCTCCCCAAGACCCTGCTAATTAGTTTCTACTCAGTTTTGCTGGATAGCATATATGTTGGCTGAAAGCCTATATCCTTTGCCTTCTAGAATATTATATTCTTTTTATAGAGGTGGCTATCCTTGATATCTATATTCTTTCTTTATTCCTGCTTATATTATTTTTTTGGCGTGGAAGTTCTGGATTTTGGTGATGTTCCTGGAAAGTTTAAATTTTGAGATTTCTGTGAAGAAATAGCCAACATTTCTATTCCAACTTTGTCCTCAAGTGCTAAGAGATATGAGTGGTTTTCTTTTAAGCTTTCTCAAAATATGATGTCTATGCTCCTTTTTTGGTTACAACATTCTAACAGTCAAACAATTCTTAAATTCTTTCTGATCTTTTTTCTAGATCAGCAATTCCTGTTTACCTACATTTTCTTCTACTTTTTTTTAAACTTTGCTTTAATATTTCTTGTTATCTCATGGAGTAATTGGCTTCTTTTTATTTTATGCTAATTATCAGGGAGTTTGTTCCTTGGACAGGTTTTGTACTCCTTGTGTCAAGATGTTAATTCCTTTCCGATTCTTTTTTCCATAGCTCTCATTTCTTTTCCCATTTTTTCCTCTAGTGATCTTATGTTGATAAAAAACATTTTTACCTCTTTAAAAAAAAAACCTCTTGCTTCACTCTCTCCCAAGAATTCCAGTTGAATCTGTAGCCCAGCTATGTTTTACTCTGTAAATTTGTTTATAAAGATTTTGGAGTTACTCTTTTCTGAGTTTGTATCTTGAGAATCACTATCACTGTAATGGCATTTTCATGAAAGTATTCTTTTTGTATGCTCATTCTCCTAGTCTACTTCCTGACTTGGGACTTGATGTTAAGGCTAAGCACTGTACATTTCTGGAGGGAAGTTCTGGGCTGATCACTGCTGCTGCTTTCTTGGAGTACTCAGTGTTATTATTCCAGGATCTTGGAGGGTCCTGATTCAAATCTGGCTTCAGACATTTCCTAGCTGTGTGACCCTGGGCAAATCACTTAACCCCCATTGCTTAGCCCTTGTTGCTCTTCTGTCTTAGAATTGATACTACATTTTAAAAAATGGTAGACTGCTATTGGACTTAGCTCCTGTCAGACAGCTGGAATGTTCTGCTGGTTCAGAGTTACAATAGTGCATTATCCCCTTTGATCTGGGATTCCTGCCTTGGTTATTTTTGTGAAAGCTTCAGACTGTCCTAGAAATGGGAACTGAAACCCTGCTTTGCTCCTGAGACATGAGCCACACCCAACATTGCTTATTGCTAAACTGGCTGCTTATTTTGTATGTCTATGGAAGGGCTATGCAGCTCCTGACCCTGGAATAATACCTGAAGACTTCTCATAACATGGTTTTAAACTTTTCTTGCTTCTTGCCTTCAAATTCCTACATATTCCACAACATTTCAACTATATCGATTTTTTTTTTAATCTACCAAATAGTAGATATCCAAAGAGGCTACTTCTAAGGATCCTCCGATACCATCTTATCCAACCCCTTTAATTTCACAGATGAGGAAACTGAGGCTTAGGACAATTAAATGGCTTGACTGATCAAGGTCACACTGTTGGTAAACATCAGAGTTAAGATCTGAACCCAGACCTTGTGACTCCAGTCCAAGGTTCTTTATATTATACCATTCTGAAATAAATATATAAAAGAATAGAGATATCTGCCTCAATGTAAACAAATTTGGTACCTTCAGAAGTTCTCAAAGATACTTCAAAATAAAAGGCTTGGATGTCAACTCTTCTGATAGATAATTCAGAAAATAAAACACATTAGACAAAATTGCCTATGGCAGGGGAAAAATGTGGTTTAAAATTTTTTTGGCTTCAGAATTTCCAGAAATTTTGCTTCTCTACAATTAGAACAGTGTGGTTTGCCCTCGTTATGCAAAAGAGACTTCAGTCTCATAAGGGTAAGTGACTTATCTGTAGTCTATGATGGGGTCAAAATTATAACTCCTCTCTGGATTACTTCCACCATCTGCCTCAGCTCCAACTGTTGATGCAAAATGAGGCTAAAGTTTCACTAAATGACTAATCTATAGCCTAAAATGGAGCCAAAATTATAGCTCCACTCTGGATTATTTCTACCATCTGCCTAGACGTCTGTTCACATGAAGCTAAATCAGGCTTGAAGAAGTAACAAAATTGATGATTGAATCTACAACAAATTTCTATTATTTAATTTCAACCGGGCCTTCCTGAAACAAGGAAAACCTTTTTTTGACTTATCTTCAACTGATTCTCTCTTCTCTCTGAAAGCCTCCCTTGGCATGTCCTTCCTCAACTCTTTTAGCTGAGGACTTAGTCATAAACTTCATAAAAAAAACCAAAACTGAGAGCATTTACTAAGAATTCTCTCTCTCCCCCTCTCCTATTCATCTCACATCCTGTAAACATTATCACCCACTAAGTCCTCACTCATTGTAGATACTGAAGAGGAAGTTGCCCTTGATCTCATTCCCTCTGGGCTTATCCAGCCGAGAGCCCCCATGGTCATCACTATTCTCTCTAATCTTAATTCTCTACTTATCCACTGGCTTCTTCCTGGATGCCTATAAATACATCAAAATCTCTTTCTAAAAACAAACAAAAACCCTACTGACCCTATCAATATATTCATATTCTACTATTCCCTTTCTCAGTTAAAATTCCTTAAAAAGGCCACCAACATTTGGTTTTTCTTTTCTTTCTTTTTTTTTTTTTTTAACCCCTTACCTTCCAACTTAGAATCAAGGCAGAAAAGCTAGGAAGTGTCTGAGGCCAGATTTGAAACTAGGACCTCCTAAATCTGGGCCTGGCTCTCAATCCACTGAGCCACCCAGCTGCCCCCCCCCCCCAATTTGGTTTTTCTTATTCACCACTGACTCCCTCCTAACCCCTCTGCAACATGACTCTGAACCTCATCACTGAAATGAAATTTCATTGTCCAAAGTTACCTGTGATATTTTCATTTTTAAAGTTACCTTCTGTCTGAGAATCAGTATTGTATATTAGTTCCAAGGCAAAAGAGCAGTAAGGGCTAGGCAATGGGGGGTCAAATGACTTGCCCAGTGTTACACAGCCAGGAAGTGTCTAAATCCAGATTTGAACCCAGGACCTCCCATCCCTATGCTTGGCTCTCAATCCACTGGGTCGCCTAGCTGCCCCTCCCTATGATTTCTTAATTGCTAAATCTAATGGTCTTTTCCTCATCCTTGACTTCAGCAACACTGACACAGTTGATACATTCCTTTCTGGATAGTTTCTTAAAAACAAACAAACAAACAACTCTTACCTTCTGTCTTAGAATCAATATTGTGTATTGGTTCCAAGGAGAAGAGTGGTAAGGGCTAGGCAATGGAGGTTAAGTGACTTGTCCAGGGTCACACAGTTAGGAAGTGCCTGAGCCCATATTTGAACCTAGGACCTCCTGTCTCTAGGCCTGGCTCTATCCCACTGAGCCACCTAGTTGCCCCCTAGATAGTCTCTTTTGATTGTCTTGTCTGATTCTTCCTTTTCATATTCTTTTCCTAGAAAAATCTAGTTCATGTCCACAAAATTTAAATATCTCCCAAAGTTAGGTCCTGAGTCGTCTTCTCTTTCCTCTCTCTGTGAACACCCTTAGATGATTTCATCAGACCCCTCTGATGACCACCTCTATACAGGTGGTTCCCAAATTTCTACACCCAGCCCTAGTCTCTTTCTTGTATTCCAATTTCCAGTCTTGTATTATTAAGTGTCCGTTAGACATTTTAACTGGATATCTCCAAAGGTATCCCAAATTCTACCTCTCTAAAACATAGCTCATTATCTTTCTACCCAAATCCTCCCTTCTTCCAAACTTCCTGATAATTATAATGGTTAAAGGTACCATCATCCTCGCAGTCATGTAAGCTGTGAACTATATTGTTGTCCTCAACTCCTTGCACACCCCACATATTCAATCAGCTGTTAAATCTTGCCAATTCTTTCTTTATAATATCTCTCATATATCTTCTTCTCCATATATATCCATTTATATGTCCTCTCCATTTATATATATATATATATATATATATATATATATATTTCTATTACCCATATGTAAGCCTTCATCATCTGTTAACACAGCTTTCTAATTGGTCTCCCTGCTTCAGGTCTCATCCTTCACCTCACTATTAAAACACAGACCTGATCATAAAATTCCCCTCCTCAATAAACTCCAGTGACCCTCTATTAATGCTTGGTTGAAATATAAACTATTTGTCCAAAAAGATCAAACAAAATGGAAAAGGACCCATAAGTACAAATTATTTATAGAAGCTATTTTCATGTTAGCAAAGAACTGGAAACTAAGAAGGGAGTATTCATCGATTGAGAAATGCTGAACAAATTATAGTATAGGAATGTGATTCATTTTCCAAGGTTAGCAGTGATGTCTTAATTGCTAAATCTAATGGCCTTTCCTCCATTTTCATCCTTCTTCACCTCTTCACAGCATAACATAATTGATCATCTTTTTCTGGCTAGTGTTTCTTGATTGTCCCCTATCTGACCCTTCCTCCTCAGTCTCCTTTCCTAAATCTAACTCTACTGGGCTCTAAGAAATGATGAAAGGGATGGTTTCAGAAAAACC